>NW_005370240.1:693096-693912 GCF_000412655.1 Myotis brandtii
GCTGACCAAGCAGGCCCAGAGGCCCTCCACCAGCGTGTTGAGGCAGAACGCCTGCGTCGTCACCAGGCTTCGCTCTGCCACTTGGAGCCTATGTATGCAAATTAGCCGCCATCTTTGTTGGCAGTTAATTTGCATATCACGCTAATTAGCCAATGGGAAGGGTAGCGGTCGTACACTAATTACCATGTTTCTCTTTTATTAGATAGGATAGATTTTCTCCCTTCTTCTCCTCCTCCTTCTTTCTCTTCTCTGTATCTAGTAATTTAGTTGCTTCCACTTCATTTAGTTCTTTTTCTGGAGATTTCTTCTGTTCTTTCATTTGTGACATGTGTCTTTGTCTCTGCCTTTTGGCTGCTTCCCTGTGTTTGTTTCTGTGTGTTAGGTAGAGCTGCTCTGTCTCCTGGAATTGGGAGCAGTTATCTAGAGGAGCCCTTTCTATGTTTTGGCAGAGCCCACACTTAGTTGTCATTTTTTTTTTTACTACAATTGATTCAGAAAACATGTAGTGACCAAAAAATAGAATGAATTGAGGGAGGCTTTTCAGTGCTTTGTATATTATTGTGTGTGTTACATGCCATTAAGTTGGCTCTGAATCCTGGCAACCCTGTGAACGAGTGGTATCCACTCAATGTCCTGTCCTCAACAGTCCTGATCAGCAACCATAGACTAATATCTATGACTTCTTCTATGGAGCCAATCCATCTCATATTTGGTCTTCTGCTTTTCCTGCCACCATCTCCTCCTCCCCCCCTCCCCCTCCCTCTCCTCCTCCTCCTCCCCCCCCCCCCCCCCCCCCCCCTCCCTCCTCCTTCTTTT
>NW_005370240.1:694268-697118 GCF_000412655.1 Myotis brandtii
CCTCCCTCTCCTCCTCCTCCTCCTCCTCCTCCTCCTCCTCCTCCTCTTCCTTCCTCTTCTTCTTCCTCTTCTTCTTCTTTTTAATATTGTTGTCTTTTCCAAAGAACCTTGCCTTTTCATGATGTGCATGAAGTAGGACAGCTTTTAGCTTCAGTTTTGTCATTTTTGCCTTCAGTAATGTTTCAGGCTTAGTTTGCTCTGGGACCCACCTGTTCATCTTTCTGGTGGTTCAGGGTAACCATAGACCTCTCCTCCAACACTGCCCAGCTTTCATCATAGTGAAATCACCTTTTCTTTAGAAGCTTACTGTGTGAAATATATTGTGAATACATAAATGGACCTTAGTACACTTATGGATTCATAGCCTCCTCACAACTATTCTTTTTGGTGCTACCGTTGCTTGCAGTCCACTGTAGTAGCCTATTATTCTCATTTTAGAGTTGAAGTAACTATGGCCAAGAAGGGAAGTGATTTGTTTATCATTATATAACTTGTAAGTACCCTATAATAATTGGAATCCAGAATTGTAAATTTTGGTCTTCCATGCTTTCCCCCACACTAACATTTCTCATCATGTTTGCTCATGGTCCCTTTGAGAATTTGGTGGACTGTTAGCCTGGGAAAATGTCCACGTGAAATGTTTTCCATAATCCCAACAGATTTCATACACTTGTTAGAGGCCACTCTAAAGTCCCAGATAATAACACTTGCCAAAATGATCATCTTCATTGCTGTGTTGAACACCAAGCAGTAGTCTGGGAGGCAGAGTGAGAGTGGGTGTCCAGAAGCCGGATCTGAAATCCTAATGATTAAGTGAAGTTTTTAGGCCATTTCTTTCATTTTTCCCTCAATTTTAACAGGAAATGCTTGATATCATGTACATTTAGTAGAGGCTTTATTTGAGCTATAAATAATGTTTTTGGAGAATGTTATTAGGATCTAAATCTCTAAAATCTTTTTAATAAGGAAAAAAACCCCTAAATCTCAGTCTTAGTTCACTAATTGAACACACACATGCACAAGCAAAAGAAATAAACAAAATAAGAAAAATGGAGGGTGAAAATCCTTCCTGCTTAACTTTGTGGTGTTTTAAAAAGTAATACCAGCCTTTAGCTAGAGAAACGACGACAAGGAAGTTAATAATGTGGCTCATGAATATGGAGGAGCATGAGCCTCCTCCAGAGACAGTGCCTACCAATGCCAGTGAATTCTGGTTGCCAAGAGACAAAGTTTGACCCATTTAAATTAAGTTCAGTGGTCTAACAAATGCCATATTTATGATAAAATACTGCCTTTTGTGGTAGAAAAATTTCTATTTAAAATATGTAGACCTTTTAAAGTGCAATCTTCTTTCTAAAGAATGACAAATATATGCAGCTTTCAAATTGAGGTTCTTTTTTTTTTTCTTTTTCTCTTTCCTTCTTTGGGTTAGCATTCACATTGCAAATTCTAAATAACTATGCCTTCGCCCAGATAGTCAAAACAATCTAACACAGAGGTCTTGCTTCTAGAATACATTCTTTCTGCCAAGAATTCTGAAGGCTTTAATTTTCAATCCCGGGGTATTTGGCTGTGTGCAAATAACTGCTAGTAGAACTCGGGTGGTGGTGGGGGGGTTGTGGGGGGGAAGGAAGTGCAACAGGAGGACTGAGCTTCCTTGGTGACTACTGACTTCTTTGCTTTTGGTGCATTTTCAGTCCTGGTGCACTCAGCTAAGTTCTTCCAAACCACTGAGCGATAAAGAGGATTTTATCTGTCATGAGGCTGAATTAATATAAAGTTTTAGCCTTCTGAGAAGAAAGGCTAAACAAAGGACCATAAGAAATGAATCGTGGCATTTTAGTATAAATGCTTAAATGTATAAATAGTTGAATCATGAATATTTAACTAATTAAATATTAAATAGTTGAAAGGTAATTGCTAAATATTTTATTAATTTATCAATTTAAAATAGAAAAGTCATTTATTCATTGGACAGTATTTTGCTGAGTGATTACCATGGGTAAATAACCATTCTAGGCATGGGATCAACAATGAACAGAGCATGGAGCTGCCTTCATGGGACTTATATTTTGGTAGGTTCTAGATGGAGGTCCTTGAAGGAGTAGATTGCTCTATTATTTATGTGTAAACCCACAGCCTCATGTTACTTTGGAAAAGCTGTATAGGACAGCTTGAAAAACTGCTTCAGCCCTAGCCAGTTTGGCTCAGTGGATAAAGCATCGGCCTGCAGATTGAAGGGTCCCAGGTTCGAATCTGGCCAAGGGCACGTGATCGAGTTGTGGGCTCAATCCCCAGTAGGGGGTGTGCAGGAGGCAGCCAATCAGTGATTCTCTCTCATCATTGATGTTTCAATCTCTCTCTCCCTTTCCCTTCCTCTCTGAAATGAATAATAATAATAATAAAAAACAAATACAGCTCATATGATGTCTAAATCTGTTGAAATGATCTAGATTTTAATTAACATGGATAGCTGTTGATATTTCTTCTCTTCTTCCTTCTTCCCCCTCCTCCTTTTTCTCCCTCTCCTATTGCTACATAGCTTTTGATCTCATTATAATTAGAGAATAAAATTTTTTTATTCTATCAAGATTAGAAGGTGAGAGCCATAATTAGTGCTCTAAATATAAGAATTATCAATTACTCTATCTTTTGGAAAATGTAGACATTCTCTTTTTAATAAACGTTAGTTTTTTTAAAAGCCATTCTAAGTCTTATTTGAGGAAACCTTGATTATCTGAATATTTTCTTATCTTTACCTGAACATCAAGACTAATTAACGGTGATAATAATTTCCTTTTTCATTTCAGATAATTTTCAATGAATAATTCAATAAAAGGCTTTTTGTTC
>NW_005370240.1:697190-710193 GCF_000412655.1 Myotis brandtii
GGCACTCCCACCCCCCAGCAAATGCCCTCAGCCCCCTAGTGTCTGTGTCTATTGGTTATACTTATCTGCATGCATACAAGTCATTTGATTGATTTCAAACCGCCCCCCTCAACCTCCACCTCCCCTGCCTTCCCTCTGAGGTGTATGGGCTGTTTGATGCTTCTATGTCTCTGGATCTATTTTTTTCATCAATTTATGTTGTTAATTATATTCCACAAAATGGTGAGATCATGTGATATTTATTTTTCTCTGACTGGCTTATTTTGCGTAGCATAATACTCTCCAGTTCCATCCATGCTGTTGTGAGTTCTTTCTTTCTTACTGCAGCATAGTATTCCATTGTGTAGATATACCACAGTTATTTGATCCACTCATCTACTGATGGGCACTTAGGCTGTTTTGAAATATTAGCTATTTTAAATTAAATTTATTGGGGAGATGTTGGTTAATAACATTTGATAGGTTTCAAATATATAATTCTATGATATATCACCTGTATATTGCATTGTGTGTTTACCAACCAAAATCAACTCTCCTTCTCCATATATTTGACCTCCTTTACCCTTTGCTACCTCCACCCACTTTGCTTCTACAGGGTAATTATTATACTGTTGCCAGTGTTTGTGAGTGCATAGATCTTGATAATATCATTCTAAATGAAATAAGTCAGACAGGAAAAGGCAATAAAAGGATTTTTAAAATATTTTAAAAATTTATTTTAGAGAGGGAAGAAGGGAGAGAGAGAGAGAGAGAGAGAGATCTGTTGTTCCACTTATTTATGCATACATTGGTTGATTCGTGCATGTGCCCTGACCAAGGATCAAACCCACAACCTTGGCATATCCAGATGATACTCTAACCAACTGGTCTACCTGGTCAGGGCAATAATAGGTTTTTATTTGTCTTTTATTTTGAATTTTTCATGGGCCCTATACAGCTTGTTATAATTTCATGTTTTTAAAGTTTAAGAAAAAGTAATACGTATTTCTAAGAAAAAGAAAAATTATTTCCCTTGTCCTTCTGTGGTTAGTATTACTGACCTTGTAAAATTCATTGTGCAGATTTTCACACCACGTTTGCAGTAAACCAGTAAAGTTCAGGAGGGGTATGAATCCTGTCTTGGGATTCAATGGAATAAGGGAAACAGATGTGCACTGAGACCCAGAATTCACTTAGCATCCCAAATGCCACTACCTTGGCCTGAACTACCATAACCTCTCACCTGGATTAATATAATTGTTCTCCCCGTGTCTGTCTCTAGTTTCTGGTAGTGTATTCTCAATACAGCAGCCACAGTGATCCTTCTAAATTGCCAGGTATGTCCTTTAGCTGCTCAATGTTCTCTGTTTTATTACCTGTCACCCCTCACAAGAAAATAGGCTCCATTAGGATAGCAAATTGTATGTGCTCGATCACTACTATATCCCCAGCTCTTAGAAGAATACTTAATACATAGAGCTGATGGAACAAAGAGAGAATTGTATTATAAGCCCAGTGAGATATGGAATTGTGGAAGTGGGGCCAAGCAGTGGGAACTCATGTAAGGAATGAATGCAGATACTATTAGAGGTACAGTTCTGAGATGGGAATGGAGGAGAAAAAAAACCACCCTGACCTCTCTCTTCCATATCCCTCATCCATATGGCTAACCATTAACCAAACCCAGCTGGAAGCCAGGCAAGAAGGGACCCTAATTTCTGCCCTCAGTGTTAGCCTACCTGGGCACAAAGCAGGTCAGAGAACTATAGAGACTGGATCTAGAGGTATGGAGACAGGGAGGCACAGGGGATAATCAACATAGGACATACATATCCCTCTGATCAGACCACACTTGGTGGCTATGCTTAATTCTGGGCACCGCCTCCTAGCAAGGTCATTGACAGATAAAAGGATACACATTATTTAAATACAATTGTGGATGTAGGAACTGGGATTGTTAAGCTTGAGAATACATGATTTAACAGAACGTACAGAACTGACTACATAATTTGCAAGGCCGCTGCAAAATGAAGATGTGGGAGCACTGTTCAAAAGTCAGGTCAGTGACAGTGGAGGAGTAACCAAGGATGCTGCCACCTAGGTCACACTCCAGGTTGCATGCCCTTATAGGCAGCCCTGGGAACGTGTCAAGGACAAACATTTAAAGGACTGGCATGTGGATGATGGGGTCAATGGATAAAGCTTAGCCTGTGTCTTAAGATACTAAAAACCACACCCAAGGAAGGGCATTTAATCAACTGTTTTTTTCGGGGTGTGTGTGTGTGTGTGTGTGTGTGTGTGTGTGTGTGTTAACAATTTGATCTGTTTGATAACATAATATCTTTCCCATAGCTGGCATTGTTTGTGCTGAATTTAGCAATAATCTGTCAGAGATGCTATGGAAAGGATTTCATGTTAAGCAGGATGTTGGAGAAAATGAACAATACGGATATTTTCAACTCTAAGGATTTTAAATGTAAGAGTTTTTTGAGAAATTTATCATCAGAAGATGGTATATTACCCTTAATTACAGACAAATTAACCAGAAATGATATATATGGTATTTTTCTTATGGAGAGGTTTTATAGGATTTTTTCTTATATAGTCATGATGCCCAAATTTTAGACATTTATATTCACGTTATTACTATTAATGTTTTAATTTATTATAATTATAGAACGAACACTATGCCAAAAATGTGATGATGTACAGAAACATAGGACAGTTGCTTAGCGGGAAAATGCCAGTCTTTGTAGAGTGAACTTCGGAACCCATGACCAGAATCAGAGCATCTTGATTTCCAGCCTAAAGTTATTGCCATGAAGTGGGAGGAAGTGAAGAGTTTCTTAGCACAAATCAGACCCCTTATGAAAAGAATAAACATGGATTTGTTGGATGACAGTAAATTGTCAGTATAGCATTACATTATTTTTCATACCAAAGTAAGTTTATAGTTTGATATGTGTTGATGCAAAAACAACAATAACAACAACAGCAACAACAACAAAAAACAACTATAGAAGAATAGAATTGTGACTTGTACTTCATGATCTCAACTTCTGGACACTCTGTTATTCTTCATTTTTTTTCCTTTTGGGAAGTTACATAGACATATGCTCCTCTGAGCCTTACCAACACTTACCGGTTTGCATCCCCGACTAGTAGATGCTGTCAGATTAGCTAGTTTATATTGAGAAGATAAATGAAGTTGATACTTAGATAACAAGGAGTTTACTGTTATTAAATAATGCATATTTGTTTTTTTCCCCACCACTAAGTTCTTACTGGAGAACTTTGTCGTCTCCCAAAGCAAAGTTGTGCACAGACCCGAGAAGCATAAAAAATGCAGGTAAAAATCATTGTTTGAAGTGAGCATAAGGAACCCAGAGCTCCACCAATTTACCAACCCCTCACATCTAATTTTAACTTCTAAGATGACACAATGTGTTAACCAACAATCTAGTTCAACCTCCTCAATTTACAAATAAGAAGACACAGCCCAGATAGATTTGGTTACTCATTTTAGAGCTTATTAGAACTAGAGCCAGGCTCTAGCCGGTTTTTCGCAGTGGTTAGAGCCTCAGCCCAAGGTCTGAAGGTTCTTGGGTTATGATTCCCATCAAGAGCATGTACCATGATTGTGGGCTCAATTCCTGGCCCAGGTCGGGGCGCATGCAGGAGGCAACCAATTGATGGGTCTCTCTCACATCAATGTTTCTCTCTGTCTGTCTCTCCCCCTCCTTTCTACTCTCTAAAAATCAATGGAAAAAATATCCTCGGGTGAGGATTAACAACAACAAAAAAAGTAGAGCCAGGATAAAAACTAGGGCTCTGAATCTCAATACTTTTTAAGCACAGTATGCTACCAAGACTAAATAAAGTCCTGTTGGCATATGGATGAACTACCTACAATCATGTGGACAGAAAAGTTTAGAGAATTCCAGCTTTACCTTTGAGTCCAAAAATCTACATGCTTTCAAATTTGTTTAATTTCGCCTGGCTTATGTTATTATTATACTTTTCAGTAGAAAAGGAACAAGAAAGATGAGATAGATAAAGGTACAGGCACCCACACAAGCTATACAGTTACAGTGCTGTGTAGGTGAAGGACTTGTTAAAATAAGACCTTTTTCCTTAAGACTCCTCAGGGGTCCAGCCAGTTATCTCTGTACCTGAAACTGAGCTGTTCACACAATCAGGACAGTCCCTTTTTATTATAGACTCGAGATGGTGGGTTTTAATCTTTTTTATCTTTTTGAGAGCAGATGAGTCATATGGAAAACTCAAGAAGTGGCTAGGAAAAAAAAGTGTTTCTATTTACAAAGAAACCATTTTGTTCCAAATATGATATGAGCTGTTTACTTGTTATTTTAGGATATGTGCTCATTCCAGTATAAGATTGAGTCCTTAAGAGTCGGAAGGACTTTGAATTTCTTTTTCTCTCCCCATTCCCTGGCTACCAAAAAGGACAGATACCAGGAATTCCAAATCTTTCTTATATTTCAGGCTGCATGGGACTTCAGGACTTACTAGTATATTTGAAACTGAAATAAAATATGCCCTGCATTTTGTGTTTTAAAGGGTTGAGCCTATTGATCTGGCCACATGTTTTAGTGCATAGAGATTCAGTGACTGGATTCTTGCTGAAAATGACCTTAGCTGGTTGGTCATGTTTTTGTTTGTAACTGCCACTGGTTCAAATGGCATAGGTGATACTGCTTCCGTCTGTCTAACCAGTACACAATTTTAGACTTATATATGAGGAATTGTTTCAAGCTTTTGTTTAATCCATCCCTCCTCTCAATCTCAATGGAAGGGAAAGCCCATCTCAACTATACCCACAAGAATGTAAGACGGAGAGTGCAGCTGTGGTGGAAAACATTTTGGCAGTACTTTAAAAGTTACACATAGAATTACCACGTGACCCCAAAATTCTACCTCTCGGTATATTCCCAAAAGTACCAAAAACAGGGAGTAAAACACCGCTGTTTATTAAAGCATTACTTTATCATAGCTAAGCAAGTATCCGTGGACAAATGAATGGGTAAACCAAATGTGGTATATCTATACAATGGAATATTCTTCACCTATAAAAAAATGAAGTTCTGGTATATGCTACAACATGGATGAATCTTGAAAACTTATGCTAAGATGAATAAGCTAGACACAAAATGTCAAGTGTGTTATGATTCTGCTTATATGAACTATCTACAGTAGGTATATTGATAGAGACAGGAAGGATATTAGAGGGTACCAAGGACTGAGGAAATGTGGGATGAGAAGTTATTGTTTAAGAGTTTCTGTTTGGAGTAACATGGTTTTGGAGATAGTGATAATGGTTGTACAACCCTATAAATGTAATTAATGCCACTGAAGTTTTCACTTAAAAATGGTTAAAAGGGAGGTTTTGGAGGTGATAATGGTTGTACAACCCTATAAATGTAATTAATGCCACTGAAGTTTTCACTTAAAAATGGTTAAAAGGGAAGTTTTTGTTATATTTTACCACAATTAAAAAAAAAAGAATGAAGTACACCCACCCTTTTTAGAGGAAAAAGAAACACAAAGAGCAGGCAAAATCTTATTTGACCTCAAAATAACTATAGATGAATAGCTAGGCCTGCCCACTCCAGGGTTCTGGGCACATGATATCAGGTGAGAACATATTTATTGTTATTTTCTCCTTATCTATGCCACACACTGCTGTGAGAACTGTGGATCCAGAGATGAGGAAGATAGATACACCTGCTGCCTTCTCGGAGCTTGTGTGCCCGTGGGGAAGGCTGAGAAACATCAAACAAACAAACAAAAAGAAAACTGTAACTGTAATATCTGCCTTGAAGGAAGGAATCCAGGGACTGAAGTAGAACCTGTGTGTTTACATGTGTGTGAGGTAGAGGTGGGGTGGGGGAGGACCCTCTTTCTAAGGAAACATACAATTTAGCCCAGCTGGCGTGGCTCATTGGTTGAGTGTCGACTGTTCGATTCCTGGTCAGGGCACTTATCTGAGTTTTGGCTCAACCCTCAGTATGGGGCGTGCAGGAGGCAGCCAATCAATGATTCTCTCTCATCATTGATGTTTCTATCTCTCTCTCCCTCTCCCTTCCTCTCTAAAATCAATAAAAAAATATATATTTTTTTAAAAAGTAGAATTCAGTTTCAAATTGCAGCCCAATAAACAAAGCCTTGTATGTTACTCTAAAGAGTTGAGACTCCTTTTAGGAAACAGTGAAGTTACCAAAATGTTTAAGCAAGGGGGCACCATGATCAGAATTGTGTTATAAAAGATAGTTGGCATCAGTATAGAGGAAGGCTTGGGAAATAAGAAGAATAGAATAATAGTCATTAATTATAGTGAAGCTGAGAATAAATTAAGGAGCGATTTTTGGAAGTAAATTTCTTTTTTAAATTGGCAACTTTATATAATTTTATGTGCATACTATCAGGTTTGGGTTAGAGCGATATGGAATGGAAAAAGTATTTTTCCAGCAGAGTTAAGAGTAGAAGATGGTGTCTTAACTCAGAATTCGTAAAGCGAGGGCTGAGATTGAAGTTTTTCTGAAAATGATTTTTCAGGGGAGAATTCTCAGGAGAAGGGGAGCAAGACAAGCACAACAGGCCAGAGAAGACAGCCAAGCAGGATGTAGTCTCAGTGCAAACTGGCTTTTGCGTGGCCTGCTCACACGGGGGAACTCTAGAACATACATTATACTCCGGGGATAGCCCCACTTACCCTCCCGGAGGGTAATTCTCAGGTGAGCTGGCACCGTTCTGCTAATGGTAAATCTTTGGCAAGGGTGCAGGAAGGAGCTGTTAGCAGCCAAACACTCATGGCAGCTGGGGAATGAGAGAGGTGCCAACAACAACCACTGCAGTCCACCCCTTGCAATGCTCAGACCCACTTGCTTCTTATATTAAGTTTACTCTTTCCAGGCACAGCTGCGGCAGGATTCTGGTCAGTCACCTTTTCTGGCCTTCATGTAAGAGAATATGTCAGAGAAGAGTTAGCAGAACAAACTATAACTTCCCCTGCTGCAGTTGGTCCCAAGGCCACAACATAGTCATCATCTCCCTCCCCTGTCCCCCTTTTAGATGCTCCTCCATAGGGGCCAGCACTTCTGCAGGTCTAGGTATATGGCCAAGAGAGGTAAACCGAACTCTTATCTCTAAGGCATCTGAGCACCTGGTTACCGTGCTCTAGTCAAGTTGTGGTTGCTGTACTTGCTCATTATAGTAAAACAAGGCATGAGAATACAAACTATACCCCACTGGGTCACCTGAGTGACAAACACATTGCTCCCTACCTTTGATATGTGACAGCATCGCTGTCTCCTCATGATAATCAGGGCATTTTCCCTGCCATTATGGAAACTTTTCTGTGCCAGCTAGTATACTGGTAGAGGAGCCCAAAGTAATCTGAAAATAGCCATAGTTTTGTTTACTGAGACACTTGCTATATTCCCTGGTGGAGGTTTCCCTCCATTGAAACCTAGAACCAAAAAAACCTACAGTTGCAGGAGTGGGTCACTGGGAATGATGGTCAGTGGAGTCCATGTCATATTTATCTTTGAGTCCTGGACTCATGTATTTTCCTTGTTGGGAACAGAGAACCATATAATAACCATTGGTTTAAAGTGTATATTAGCCTAGCTGCAGTGGCTCAGTTGGTTGAGTGCCATCCTGTGCAAGTCAGAAAAATAAGAATGGATGGCTGGTCAATCCAGCCATTCCACCACAGGGTAGTGTCAGATAAAAATGAATGAATAATATGAGCGTGCCTTGGGACCCATTTTAGCTCACATTCCAGGCGCACTGAAGGAGGCAGAAGATGAGCTAGAACAAGATGCCAGCTTTGCTAATGCGTTATGTAAATGTAAGATGAGTTTCAAATTGTGATTAAATAGTATTTGGCCAGAGGAACCCAGGATTGCTAAAACCATGTCTAATAAATTATCTATTTTTCTTGAGGCTTCCAAGGCAATTATATGCTCAATGAACAATGATAAATGAGAAATCAAAGTTTCATTTCAATTTTAGTTGGGCTAGTGCCTGTAACTGCCAATGAAACTTTTTGGAAAAGCTGGATTGGATTATGTGAATTGGATTCAATATTCTTAAGAAAAGCTTCCTCCCCCCAAATCAAAATCTTACCAGTAGCTTGCTGCCAAGTTCAAAGTTGTGAGAATTTCTGTGCACCAAAGAAAGGCAACCAAGAAAGCAAGGTGGATGGGCTTCCTTGGGGAGTGGAGAGAATAGGTAGTAGCCACATGCATTTGGGTAACCTCATTTTTTATTATGCAACCCAGTAAGTGGACATCCTGAAATCTGACCAATCAGTTTAAAATCTACTCTTTGGTGGCATGTTTGGTTAATTTTCGATATGAACAGGATTCTCACAGGCACATAATAAAGGGAAAATTACGCATGCTAGTCAGAGGGAGAAAATGAACCAAAGGTTTGGGGATTGTGTTCCAATATACCTAGAAAATAAAATGCAGTAATAACAGAAGGTATAATGGGATAAGAAGCTGAAAGTGGAATTTAAGGCCATATTATTTTTGAAAATAGGCTCCCCAAATTAGTTTCTAATGTTTATGCTTAGGGCAATCATTTTCAAGTTCACAGGAAAATAGTCACCTGACCTGCGCGGGGGCTATATGTGAAAGATGACTTGCAGAAGAGACTAGACTATAACGGGAATGATAGTAAGGATGCAATCACTACTGACCAGGCCCGAGATGATGTTTATTCATATTCCTAGAAAGGAGTCTAATAATTTGTTTTCTTTTCATCACATAATAACAGGTGATGAATCATGACTGTTATTTTCAAAAACCTATATTGCAATCCTGGGCTTTTCAGGAGCAATATTCCCTATTGTAGGTATTAGATGACAGGGAGAAGCAGGTATATTAACTCTGAACAGCACTCCAAGACAGGCAGTGTTCAGATGGCACTCTACTCGCAATTATTTCCATTTGCTCATATTATTTGCTTAAATATTAAATGTGATATTTGCAGAAATTGACAAAATATGGAAATGGATGAATAAGAAACTTTGCCTTGAGTTTGATCTCATTTTGGTAACAGTTAGTATTTGGGTACATATTTTCTGTATCCTGTTTTGTGACATTGCTTTATATTGCACCTTCACTGGTGTTGTCTATGGTTTTTATTTCCCTCCAATACTATCGTTTCTAGTCATGGGGCTATCATGTGCAAATGGTATGGATCACGTACAACAGAGATCATGTGAATGTTTTTAAAGCTGATATTTATGGCCCGGCCAATGTGGCTCAGTGGTTGAGCATCAACGCATGAATCAGGAGGTCATGGTTCCGATTCCCAGTCAGTGCACATGTCTGGGTTTTAGGCTCAATCCCCAGTGTGGGGCATGCAGGAAGCGGCCAATCAATGATTCTCTCTCATCATTGATGTTTTTATCTCTCTTTCCCTCTCCCTTCTTCTCTGAAATCAATAAAAATGTATTAAAAAAATAAAGCCAGTACTTATGAGCACCACCTCTGCCCAGTTTTCTGCTGAGGTTCTATAGCTGTGTATAGGTGCTTATAAAATTTTATTTAAGTGTTTAATAATGCCATGACAAACATGTCTTAATTACTATTCTTCACATGAAGACACAGACACAAAGAGAAGTTAGGCGAATTGCCCAGATTACAATGGTAGTAAGTGGCAGATCTGGGATTCAATCCATATCTGCTTGATTCCAAAGCTATCAAGTTATTTTGCCCGTCTCCCTTGTAAATCGTAAAACCATATCAAATGTTCTGTGTAATTATGATCATGTAAAATGTACAGGTGTGCAAAAACAGCTGCAGGAAGGCTGAGACATGTTAAAGTCCTACAAATCATTAGTGATAAGATATGATACTAGCAGTCAGACCTTGAGTTGTGGCCCAGCCCTCTGCCTTCTAAAGTCTATTGATTGTGTCATGATGGAATAGTGTTGTATGCTATGTCCATCATTCTTTTAACTAGTCTTCTCTCTCAGTCTTGCTCCCGGTCTCTTTTTCTGACCAGGCAATGGCACTGGTAACAGGTCTGGACAGAGCCAGAGTGGGGCAGAGAGCCAGAGGAGGCTCCTGTGCAGCTTTTGTGGTTGGCTGGAATGTGACCAGCTGTGACCTCCCGGCTGTTAGCAGCCTGTCAGCCTAAATCCGCAATGACTGCTATTTGCTACCACTAATGGGGTGGGCACTACAGGCCCGAGGAGCCGCTAGGTACTTCACATGTAGTTACTTCATTCTCATAAACATCCCCATCACGCAGGTGAGGACACTGGCACAGAGAAGCCGATGAACCTCTGCAAGCTCTCACAGCTGGAAAAATGAAACAGCTGGAATGTGAACGCTGGCATCTGCTTCCAAGCCAGTATTCTTTACCCATTAGCTGAACCGCCTCAAATCCTCAAAGTAACTCTTACATTACGAAAACAGCCAAACAAAAAAAAGGTTATTACTGGCCATTGTAGGTGTTCAAAATAGTAATAAGCACCTGGAATTACTTACTATTTCTTTTTATTGAAAGTGATAACAGATTATCCTCTACTTTAGGCTGGTGCGGATTGCTTCCCACTTTCAAAAATGGTAGTGTGTGTTGATTTATTTAACTGCTCCATGCGAAATCACCCAGTGTTCAGCAGAGGAAGATGATATTTAAGTAGAGTTAAGTGCTTTGCACAAGGTCACAAAGCTAATATGTGACAAAGGTCAAAATGTATGCCGCATTTCCCAACTCCAAGTCAACTGTTATTTTCATTATACCATGATTGTGCTTATTTTTAAATACAGGCAATTTCCAATATTGTGGCATGTATTTATTTTTCTGAAACTTACCCACTTCTATTTATTAGGTTTGCCTCTGCATAGAAAATAAAATGAAAATAGACAAGCCCAGCCGGTGTGGCACAGTGGTTGAGCATCAACCTATGAACCAGGAGGTCACAGTTTGAATCCTGGTCAGGGCACATGTCCAGGTTGCAGGCTGGATCCCCAGTATGGGGTGTACAGGAGGCAGCCGATCAATCATTCTTTTTCATCATTGATGTTTCTATCTCTCTCTCCCTCTTCCTTCCTCTCTGAAATCAATGAAAATATATTAAAAAAAAACAACAGACAAAAATAATGCAGGGTTGTAAGAAGTCTTTTTCATTCAGATAGAAAGCATTACTTCTATAATGCTTCTTATACCCCGGTGAGATTTCTAGTGAGATAATCTCTTGAAAGTAACTATTGGATTTATGTGTAAATATCTTCACATTTTCAGGAGAGCTAGTAATGTAAAAAAGTATGTCTCATCTCCTAGAAAAGTCACTTGAGAAACACTTTTGTTTCAGCTGCCCTGTGTATTGTCTTTCATCAAAATAGCCCAATACTAAAAACTCTCCAATGTTAGAGGCAAGAGAAGCTGAAATTAACAAGCCACTGACCATAAATACTTTTTTATTTTACTTGTCAACACATGCCAGTTATTTTATCTGTCTTAGAGAGATGTTTAAATTTTAATTCCTGCCCTGGCTTGGTGGCTCAGTTGGAAAGCCCTCCCATACATGAAAAGCCTGTGGGTTTGATCCCTGGTTGGAGTGTGTAAGGGAGGCAGCCTATTGATGTTTTCTCTCTCACATCCATGCTTGTGTCTTCTGTTTCTCTCTTCCTCTCGCACTCAAATCAATAAGCATATCCTTGGTGAGGATGAAGTAAAGTAATTTCTGTTTACCAAACATAGACAACCCATATAATTCAGTTTCTACTCTCATATATTAGTAGACTTCAGGGTACTTCAAGGATTTTTAATATATTTTTAAAGTTCTTAGTAGTCTTTAGATCTTGCTCTTTGTCTCTACCATTCCTCCCCACCTTTATTGGCTTTTCTGGAAAAAAAAAATGATTTGAATGTGTATGTTTCTCCCCCTGGCTCCCAAACCAACTCGAGCCCTGCCCTACTCCAAGCTTTATGTTCCCTGGAGACAGGGACTCTCTTTTGTTCATTTACACATCTCTGGGTCTGGTATGTAGTAGGTGTTTAATAAATGCCTTTTGGAATGAACTTTTGAAGCTATAGAGAGAGCCCTGCACTCCAAGTCTGATATCACTAAGCCAATCCTGCAGGAGATCCCGACCTCTCTCATAAAGTGTCCTCTTGGTTCTTGAGGGCATGTCTTCTGCTCTCTGGCAAGCTCCTGCTTTGGGGCCCCTCATAAATATTGCCCGATCTTTGGGAATATGTAGCACTCTCCCTACCTCACAATCTTTCCCTCACTGAAAATTATTTATCTGAAAGGGTAACATTTTCCTTTCCCCACAAAGTTTTTGAAAGATCAACAGATAAAACAGCCCTTGACCAGAATTGAACCTGGGACCCTTGAGTCCGCAGGCTGATGCTCTGTCCGCTGAGCCAAACTGGTTAGGGCAGATAAAACATATAAATACTGTTGGCCTGTATCTTCTGATGGGATATAGATATTTGATACATTCATGCTCCCAATGGAACCCATGAATCAGTCGCATAATTATACACCAATGAAAAAATGACAATTCTCTTTGACAGGATAACAAGAGCTTTTATTTATAGTCCTTTATATTAACACAATAACCCTATCAGGGGTCCTCAAACTACGGTCCGCGGGCCACATGCAAATACAAATATTGTATTTGTTCCCGTTTTGTTTTTTTACTTCAAAATAAGATATGTGCAGTGTGCATAGGAATTTGTTCGTAGTTTTTTTTAAACTATAGTCCGGCCCTCCAACGGTCTGAGGGACAGTGAACTGGCCCCTGTTTAAAAAGTTTGAGGATCTCTGCCTAGATACTTAACAGATGATGCAGCTTGATAGCTTTCCAATCCAACTTTATATAGGTAGTGAGTTGGATGGTGGTCCCTCAAAAAATATATGCACATCCTGACCCCCCCCAAACCAATAAATGTGATCTCACTTAAGAGCATTATATATGAAACGTGTATATATATTCTAGAAGTACAGTGTATTGTATGGATACTATGATTT
>NW_005370240.1:710235-718479 GCF_000412655.1 Myotis brandtii
ATATATATATATATATATAGTGAATTAAATAAGACATGTTTTATATTTGCAGGTTTACATGAGTATTTAGTCTCAAACTTATGGTCTGTAGATTCCTAGAATTCCACCATAGACGTAATGAAAATATAAAAGTTATTTCCAGTATTTTAAAGAACCCTAAGAGATAGCATATGATACTTGCCATAAAGTGGCACAAGTTGATGAAAATCAGAAGTCCATTTGCTTTGGGCTAGAATGATGACTCTGGGAGGGGATGGCATTGGTTTGCTCTCACCAATCAGGAGGTCAGATTGATCATTAATTAAGGTGTTAGTGAATATGGCAGCATGAATTCATTATAAATTATTTTTGGTGAATAAAATGTTTTAAAATAGGGGCTCCAGGAGGAAAATAAATGGTCAAAGGTTTTTCTAGGTGGTGGAGGCTGGATAATGAGACTCAGACATGCATACATGCACTCAAAGTCTTGCACTGATCAGAATGTCTTTGTCTTAATTTTGCTTTTCACAAGGTCAATCTAGTTTTACTTTTAATATCTCATTTTTCTAGTCCTCGCCCTCTCCTGAACGTTGTCTCTCTTAATGCATTATTTTCATCAGCTGGCCACTAGACACTTGGTGGTCTATTTGAAGCTGCCGCTCTTCCCAATTATTTATTTTATTCTCAATTGAAGCATCATCTGTTCTGGCCATAATTGAAATCTTATTCCAAACTCTGAAATGGCTTTCCATGAGACTCAGAATGAAATTCATAGTTTTTACTTGGCCAACAAGCCCTAACGGTCTGTTCCACTGTCATGCTCCTCCTCTCCTAACATCCCCCACCTAAACTCCCCTCCCATCACTCTCCTTCTACAAAAAAGTTACTCACTTGCTCTTCCTTGAAGACATCAGAAACCCTCTAGCCCCAGGGCCATTGCATTTGTTCTTCCCCCAGTTGGAGACATAGATGTATCCCCTTCTACATTCAGGTGCATGAATAAGTCTGATCATGACCTAGGGGGTATCCCTTCTTTAAAAGAACACTTCCTTTGCTACTTCCTATTCTCTTACTATGATTTATTTCCATACATAGCATGTTTGATTTAAGTTTTATGTTTGGTGTCTGTCTCTCCTTAAGAGAATACAAGCTCTATAAAATCAGGGAGTGGCACGAATAGACTCACTGCTGCTTTCTCACATCTTACAAATGTGCCTGGGATGGAGTAAACCTCAATAAGCATTTTTCTGAATACATACACTTATTTATTCTTCATTCAACATTTGAGCGCCTAATAATATAGGGGTGGGCAAAAGTCGGTTTACAGTTGTATGTAAAACATTTATTAATTATTAGTTATTATATTATTTATTTGTATTGCAGCTAAAAACTTTCTTATTCCCACCCCTGTAATAACATTTGTTGAATTATCAGTATGTGCCAGTAAATATTCCACACAATTCATTTTAGTCCTCACCAAAACCTTTTGAGGTAAATTGCCTTATTACTTACTCTTCACAGATGAATACATGAGGCTGAGAGATATTAAGAATTTTTTCAAAGGCCACACAGCTATAAGTGGCAGAGGCACGTTTTAACCTTAGATATCCTAACTGCAGACCAAAGCTCCTGAACATTAGGTTGTACAACAATTGCCCCAAGTGCAAAAGAGAAACTGATTACTAAAAACTCTGCTTTTAGGCAGCCTATAGCTTTCTGAGTAAAAGAGAAAATCAACAGTGATACAACGGCATGAGAGCTATACCAGAGTTAAGGTAGGGGATACTTTGGGAACTTCTCAGAGGATTGTCTAAATCATAAAGAATAAGGAGAATTTTTGCCCTGTAAGAAATAGAAAGGATGGTACCACTCCCAGAAGTGGGACAGCCCGTGGAATACCAGAGTTGTAAAAATTCATGGCTCATTGTGGAATTCATTTTGACTTTTTGCTTAGAAAGTAGGGGAATGAAATTGAAGCATTTGGCTTACTTAGCCTTAGGCTCCAGATGAATTCAAAAGAGGAGGCTTCAAAAATGTTAAGTAATTAAAAATAAACACCCCAGAAGATATGAAAAGAAGATATCAGAGGCTATGGGAAGATCTTTGTTGAGAGCAATCAAGCACATGATCACTTTCAAAGGAACAGTGGACCTCCCTCCTAATTGGTAAACTGGGGAATATTACAGAAAAGTCATTATGAAGACTTTATGGCAACATTCCCTGACATTTCAGAGCTCATTCAAAAGGATGATATTCATGAAGGGCCATAGCCTGGATCATTGGTTTCCCCTGGCTTTGCTGCATTGCCAATACAGCATCTAAGGGATCATTGCAAGATGGCTCAGAGATCAAAGAACATTAAGGCTTGGAGTTACCGCAGGAGTTGTCTGAGAAATCAAAGTCTGAAAGAACCAGGATGGAATTCTACCTCTGTCTCTTCTTAACTTTGGGATTTTATAGAGCTTAAAAATCACCTCAAATTTCTTGAATATAAAGAGGGGAAGAAAGATATAACTTTATAGGTTTGTGGTGATAATTAATGGAATTAATGTATGTGAAAGAACCTAACAACATTGAAGTCACACAATAAAGAATAGCTGCTATTTTGTTATAATCCAGCCAAAACCATTTATTTCATTGATAAGGAAATAGATACAGGAAAAGGACTTGACTAAGCTGACACATGGAACTCATTAATTATATGTTCCACCAGCCTACCACAGGGCTCTCCATCGAACTATCACCACCAAATGGCTTTACATTGCATTGAAGATCTCTCTTTTCTAAAATTTCTATCTGATTTTCAGCCTCTGTTTACCATCCTCATAAAATCATGGACCTGCTTCATCTTCAAGTGAAACCTTAAGAGATCATTTCAAGTATGGGGGAGGGGGGTCTGGAGTGGTTGGCAAACTAGATTGACTCTAAAGTAACAGAATAGTGTTTCATCAAGTGGCTCTGGCAGCATCAATTTCCCAGAAAGCCAGCCTGGACCTGACTGGGCTAAATATCCCTTCTCTGCCCTGCAGGGCAGGTGCTTTCCTCCATCCTACCAGATGTTCATTACCTACAGAAATGACCTGGTCAGTGGCCTTCTCTAGAATGAGAGGGCAGCTGCAACGCCCTACACATCTCAGAATTACTTGCTTATAGCACGGTGTCTAACACCTAGTAGGTATCCTATATAATAAAGAGGTAATATGCAAATTGACTGTCATGCCCTCGTACAATATGGCTGCCCCCGTGTTGTCACAAGATGGCTGCCAAAAGATGGCTGTCAGGGGAGGGCAGTTGTGGGTGATAAGGCCAGCAGGGGAGGGCAGTTAGGGGCAACCAGGCCAGAGGGGGAGGGCAGTTGGGGGCGACCAGGCCGGCAGGGGGGGCCAGTTAGGGGCAACAGGGCCAGCAGAGGAGGGCAGTTGGGGGTGATCGGGCCTGCAGGGGATCAGTTAGGCGTCGATCAGGCTGACAGGGGAGTGGTTAGGGGATGATCAGGCAGGCAGGCAGAAGCAGTTAGAGGCGATCAGGCAGGCAGGCAGGTAAGGGTTGGGAGCCAGCAGTCCTGGATTGTGAGAGGGATGTCGGACTGCCGGTTTAGGGATCGGGCCTAAATGGGCAGTCGGACATCCCCCGAGGGGTCCCAGATTGGAGAGGGTGCAGGCTGGGCTGAGGGACACCCCACCCCCGCCCCCCAGTGCACAAATTTTGTGCACTGGACCTCTAGTTCTATAATATTTGACATAATCTAATAGTAGTATATTGTGATTAATGAGTCCTATACAGAAAGTCGTTACTGTGTTTTAATAATATCAGTATTATGAAGATGAGTATGCATTCTTTTGGATGCATATGATTTTCTATGTTAGTTAAAATTTCACATAGATACTTTAATATTACATCTGGCAAAACAATCATTCGCTCTACATGTTTATATCTAAACAGTGGTGTGTGGTAGTTTGTTCAGACCAACTCACAAGATCCTGTTGTGTGTATATCTTCCCAACTCCATGTTCAGCAGCTTCATGTTGGTAGTTTGAAATTGGCAATGGTGGGAATGTTTATGTCATGGAAATCAGCAGATACTGTGTATCAGCGAATTTTATTTTCCACAGATGAGGTTGTTGTACATTTACCAGTATATCACTGAATATGACTCTCGATTCACTATAATTTGTGTAGTTCTACATTCATGACTGCATCTATCTAAGGTAAACCACATCTAGTTTTCTGGCTCTACCTCATTCTTTACACCACCTAGCTACTCACAAATAATTCCAACAGAGTTGTTTGTATACATAATAAACACCCCCCAAATGCTTTTTAGTTCTTTGCTAAAAGTGAAGATAAATTTAATCAGCTGCCCAAACCTCTTCTTTGCCTTATTTATTTGGCCAGAGAAATGTGGAATTAAGGCTGTTCTTCAGATTGTTCTGGAAAAAGAATGGCTGAGATAGCTGTAGACCCCTGTACATAGAAAAAGGACAAGTTTCCCCCCTTAACTTCAGATTTATATTCAGGATAATAAAAGATTATTTCAGGCTATTTCTGTACTATGAATAATTGTTTTTTGTCTCTAAATTAAGCCTGGATAAAATGCAGGTCATTATTATAAAGCAATCTTTGGTTATAAATTAGTTCATTTCCTTGGTCATTACTTGAGGGTGGAAATATTCAAAAATATGGGTGTGTTAAAAATTCTATTAGAATACTGTTCACAGTTTTTTCTCTTATAAATAAATCAATGAAGCTACTAGGTTTTTCTTCCAAATATAATAAATGGGAAAGAAATAATTTTTATTGCAGAAGGTAAATCGGTTCCATATCTTGGCCATCTCAGAGAATGAGATAACATCTAACTGTGATTGATAGATTTCTCAATTATAAGCAACGTCTTTACTGATGAGTTTTCTCCTCATATTCCATCCTGGGCAGAATGTTGCTGTTTTTGAAGATTAAATAACCTGAGAGAACAATGAATTATTTTAACATATACTAGTATTCTAAAAGGAAACTTGTGGGAAACTGTAGCAGATACCATTAGGATTTTAAAAATCGAAGTTTGTAGGGGAATGAAAAGATCTAAACCTCACAATGAGATAACTTTGAGACTATCAAGTGACAAAAACAAGAATACAAAGAAATAACAAAGCAAAATATGTATATTCCTTAAATTACTTCTGATACTTCCTTACCCACTAAGAGAATTTGAGGTTTAAAGGGAATATTTTTGCTAAAGTGTAGGTGTTTTTTATCCATTCATTTGTGTAATCCTCCTTTTTTTCAACAATAAATTTTTAAATGAATAAACTAAGTTATGTATTGGGCATCTACAAGTTACTGCAATAGTCTCAGATCTCAAAAATAGTAGCAAACAAATAGATACATAATTTGAATATAATGTCATAAATGGAAAGAAAATTGCATCATGTATTGTGTGAATACCAGAGAGATATAAATATCTGGGAGAAATGCAAATGAAAAGGGAAAATATATATTTGAACACCTGTGATACACCAGCTGCTATGCTAGTTGGTTTTCCATAGCTTATTTCTTTTATTCTTCTCAATGATACTCCAGACAGTATTATTTGCATTTCACAAATGAAGAAGCTGAAGCTTAGGGAAATTATGTTGGCATTTGGGTTGAATCATATTCTTTTCAAAAGATATGTTGAAGTTCTAATTCCAAGTAATTCACAATATCACCTTTTTTGGAAATTGTGTCTTTATAGAGGTAATCTAATCAAAAAGTAGACTGTTGCCCTAGCTGGTTTGGTTCAGTAGATAGAATGCTGGCCTGTAGACCAAAGGGTCCTAGGTTTGATTCCAGTCAAGGGCACATACCTAGGTTGCAGGCTCCTCCCCAGCCAGGGCCCTGGACGGGGCATGTGCAGGAGACAACCAATCGATGTGTTTCTCTCACATCAATATTTCTCTCTGTCTGTCTCTCTTTCTCTCTCTTCCATTCTCTCTAAAATCAATGGGAAAATATCCTTGAGTGAAGATTTTTAAAAAAGAAAAGAAAGTAGACTGATATGGTGGGCCCTAATTCAATATGACTGATATTCTTATAAAAGGAGAAATTTGAACACAGAGGCTGACATGCACAGAGGGAAGACACACATGGAGAATGCCATCTACAGTGGAGGATTGGAGTGATGCATTCGTAAGACAGGGAATGCCAGAGATTGCTGTCAGACCACCGAAGCTAGAGATAGGTAAAGAAGGATTTCCCCACAGGTCTCAGCGGACCGTGGCTCTGCCATTGTGGACTTCCAGCCTGCAGAACTGGGAGACAAAAACTTTATCTTGTACTAAGCCACCCAGTTTGTGGTACTTCCTTATGTCAGCCTAGGAAACTTACAAAGTTCATCAAAAACAGGAGGCCAGTAAGTAGTGACTCACCACCTTCCTTTTCTGGTTCCAAAGCCCACATGTTTCCTCCTACACAAAGGAAGTGACTTTTACCCAACTCTTGAAGAGTGAGTTTCAGGTAGAAAAGTAAAGAAAGTGCCTTTGAAAACTCTGTGAGGTCAGGATAATTCTACAGACTCTGACACATAACTTCACTGTTAAATCAGCTCTGTCTTAAGGATTCCCGAGGATCCCAGTTTAAATGGAACCAGTTGTTAACATTGCTGTTAGTCCCTAGAGTTGTTGTGTCAGTTTTTACATTCCTGAAGATAGGGACTCAGTTGTTTGGTAGGTGGAATGTTAAAGCTTGCCCTAGCTGGTTTGGCTCAGTTGATAGAGCATCAGCCTGTGGACTGAAGGGTCCCAGGTTCGATTCTAGACAAGGGCACATGCCTGGGTTGCATGCTCGATTCCCCAATAGGAGGTGTGCAGGAGGCAGCCAATCAATGATTCTCTCTCATCATTGTTGATTTAACTCTCTCTTCCTCTCTTAAATCAATAAAAATATATTTTTTTAAAAAGAAAATGGACATATCTGGTTTTCTATCCACATTCTATCTCTCCTCAAATATTTTCAGACTATACTTTAATTTTCCATTTTCCAATTCAGAGTCCAGCATAGCAAAATCTAAAGGCAACTTGATTGTGTGACAAGTAGTCTAGCACGATTTTATCATCAGTGCAATGATGTGTTCAATGTCCTGAAATAGATATAATGTTAATAAGTTTATTGTTCTGAGAAAGGGAAGAAGAATGTCTTCCCTTTTTTTTCTGTTAATAATTGTGGAAAGCAAAATGCTTCTACTCAGCTTTATATTAAAAAATAAAAGAAAATTTACAATCATGTATTAATGAAGACAAAAATAATCTTCTATGAGATCACATGAAGTGTATGTTTCAAGAATTATGTATAAAAAACACACAAGCACAATCTCAGGTCTCAAACATTGTTCTGATACTATACCTTAATATTGAAAAAACCACCGTAAAATATCTCTTGGTATTTTTACTGGTATTTATTTTTAAGAAAGTCTTTCTTTAAAATCCAAATATCCATACTGAATTAACATAGAAATAAATTTATAAATGAGGAACTTATCACAAACTCCCCTCTTATTACCCTTGTAGCTACTGTTCTTTTACAATTATAAGTAAAATATTTTAATTTTTTACCCTACAAAAAAGACATCTTAATTATATTGTTTTTATTAATAGAGACTAAAGTTTTATCTTTATATTTTCTTTCTATTCTATAGAAAAAAATGATAACTCTTTTTTATAATTTAACTAGAGGCCTGGTGCATGAATTCGTGCACATTGAAAGGAAATTAATTAGAAGAAATATTTTAGAGGTCGGGAAAGGACTGCGGGAGATTGGCCGGCCAGGGAGGGACCACAGGATGGCTCCAGGGCGTGTCTGGCCCATCTCACCCAGTCGTGATCTGCTGGACAGCAGCAGCAAGCTAACCTACCAGTTGGAGCATCTTTCCCCTGGTGGTCAGTGCACGTCATAGCGACTGGTCGAACGGTCGAATGAATGGTCAGACACTTAGCCTATTAGGCTTTTATTATATAGGATAATCTTCATTACATATTTGAGGGCCCTTATTCTGCCTTTCACAGGCAGAAAACAAATCCAAATGCCAACTCAAATATATAGGTTAATAGTTTTTTATAATTTCTATGATCTGTGTTGTGAAATCTTAGAAAACAAACAGAAGCTTAGGTGAAATGATATTTATTTGAAAGGTATATAAATGTAGATAATATGTTAACTCGAGTAAAATTTTTATATCATACTATAATTAAGTTACTATAAATTTGAAGTAGATTTTGATGAATTGAGATATAT
>NW_005370240.1:718641-755727 GCF_000412655.1 Myotis brandtii
AAACAACTTCTCAGCTTGGTTATAGGGGTGATGACATGAATGTGCTTTGGCTCCAGGCAAACTGGAATTTGAAATCCAAACATTCAGCTTTATAACCTTGAGCATATCATTTAACCTCTATAAGGCTATTTCTTTCATTGTAAGGTAGAGCTAATAGCCATATCTCTTAGTTATTCCATGAGGATTAAATAGAATAATACATTAAAGAATTTTGCATGGGTAACAATAAATGTAGACTACAATGACTGTGTTGTAAAAATATTTTTGAGTTATAAAGTGTATAAAATATTACTATCCATTATTATTATTTTTCCATAGGATGCTTTTCCTAATATTCAAGGCAAAAATGTACAGAGACAAATCTGAGGAACCAATGTATATATATTTCTTGCTTTCTTGACATCTCTGCTAATCTTTAATTAATAGTAATGTCAACCTCTGAACTATTATAAATTGTCTTTGCTGTGAAAATGCTGCTCACTGACATGTACTACATAATAATATATATCTCACATCTATTATAAAAACCATATGTAGGAAGTCTGCATCATCAAATGTAACTCAACAAATATTTATTGTGTCTTCTATGTGTCAGGCACATGTTTGGTTCTGGGGATATAGAGGTAAAAAAAGGTATACCCTATTCAAAATCTTGTAAAAGAAACAGCACTAAAATTGAGAAACATTAGGATAACATTTAAATTTCTCTTGAAGGAGGAATTGGAATTCTCCAGGCAAAAAAAAAAAATGGGCAAAGACATTCCAAAATATATTATTATCTACGTATATTAGAGAATAGCTACACTGTAATGGGAATATTGTACATAGTCTCTCACTTATATAAAAAATATTCCAATGTCATAGATGAAGTTACAATTCAGAGAATTTAAGGAATTTGATCACCATCTACAACTTATAGATGGTGAGCCAAAGTTCCATTCTAAGCTTATCTATCTCCAACATTTGTGTATCTAACCACTAGCATACCTAAAGGAATAAGACAATTTTCAAAGAAGTAGTTTAAACCTCCCTGGGCATTATAAAAGGAAGAGGCCTTGTATGGAGATCTGAGCTCCAGTACACCATGCCTTGATCAACTAACCAACTAGTGCTACTAAAACCTAGGATGTGACATCAGTTCAATTATGATGGCTAAAGCTAAACAATTCTTTAAAGATTATCTTCATCTCTGGAAGAAAACAACCTTATCAAAATGGCAAAGCTGAGAAAGTACAAAAGGAACTTCAAATGTACTTGAAATACTGAACAGACAGTAAAAATATGTAACTCAATGAATTAACTCTCACCAATGTTAAAATTTTGAAACAAAGATACAGAGAGTTTAGTCCTTTCCTTCTGCCTAGAACTTCCAGCTGGAAGTCAGTACTTACACAGGAAAGCCCATGATTGTCCCTCCAGGGCCCATGACAAGTATAATTAATTAATCATATCCCCCCTCTAATCTGTGAAAAGTCAAATAGTCCTTTTACATACCATGATTCAAGCAACTACTAATCAGGTAATAAATTATGAAGCAATTTATTAATATGAAATAATCCTGAAATAAATGTTGCCTGTAATACTATTGCCAGGTGAACATCAGCAGCAATGCTTTAGGGCAGTGGTTCTCAATGGGGGATTCCCCAAAAGTATAATTTGCTCCTCTAAGGACATTTGGAAATTGGAGATATTTTTGATGGTCATAATTGGAAGGATTGCTAGTGACACCAAGTGGGTTAAGTCAGAGGTTGATGTTAACCCACAATGCAAAGGAGAGAAACCGTCCCCCCAATCCCTGTAAAAAACAAAGCATTATCTGGCCCCAAATGTCAATAGCGTCAAGGTTAAATTAAACACTAATTTACCATATGACTTTGTGTTTATTTCTAGACTTTTTTTTCTGTCCTATTGATCTGTGTGTATATATTTTCACCAATACAGTTTGATCATGTAACTTCATGGTAAGCCTTGATATCAGGCTGTATGAATACTCCATATTTGTCCTTTTTAAAAAATTATTTTGGTTATTCTGGTTCCTTTGCCTTTCCATATAAATTACAATATAAACTTTTTATTATCTACAAAAGTATTCTGTTGTAATTTTGATGGGAATTGTGTTGAATCTATGGATAAAGTAGGATATCTAGTAATGTCCTTATTTTATTCCTGACATTTGTGATTTGTGATATCTCTCTTTTAGTTTTGGTAAATATGATTAGTAGTTTAGCTTTTGGTTCAATGAATTTTCTCAATTGTTTTTCTATTTTATGTTTTATCAATATCTGTCCTGGCGTGTCTGTGCGTGCCTGTGCGTGTGTGTGTGATTTCCTTTCCTCCTTCGGATTTAATTAGCTATTTTTTTCTCATATTAAAGTTGAATTTTAAATTATTGATTTAATACCTCTTTCATCTCAGATTTAAGCAGTTAATGCTATCATTTTCCTCTAAGCATTAGCATACTGCATTCTACAAATTTGGGTATGTTCCATTTTATTTTTTCCTAACCAAATTTATGAAAGCTATGAATTCTATCTATAGAATGTTTGAGGCCATGGAGACAAGATAGGAAACCCTATAAGTGTGAATTAGAGCAAGAAATGCAACGGAAACACCTCTTTTCTGTATGATTCCTGTAGAAATAAATGACAGGTGGCTATTAGAGCAAAAGATTCTCAGCTTTACTCAACACACATTCAGTGTGCTCTATAACTTGCCTTTAAGTTGTGTTTTCAATCCGATGACTTTCTTTTATACTATGGGATTATTCTACTCCAAGCCCAACTGGATTTTATATCATTGACTGAAACTGACCTCACACTCTCATCCCTATATCTTTATCCTTTCACTTGAAATGCCCTCCTTCTTGAAATTTAAGTCTTATGAAATAGTATCCAAAATTTAGTCTGATATATGTGTGTGTGTGTGTGTGTGTGTGTGTGTGTGTGTGTGTGTCATTGTTATTTTCTTTTTTCAGTGAACATTCTTTTACTGTGATGTACCCTTCTCACAGATATGCACTATCTCAACCTTCTGTATATACT
This sequence comes from Myotis brandtii, assembly GCF_000412655.1. Lineage (NCBI taxonomy): Eukaryota > Metazoa > Chordata > Mammalia > Chiroptera > Vespertilionidae > Myotis > Myotis brandtii. The sequence continues at coordinate 721,683 of NW_005370240.1, forward strand.
TCTCAGTGCCCAAGGCCTCCCACTGTAAATACCCAGAAAATATTTACTGTTTAATTTTTTATCTTTCCATCCTTCAGCTTATTGTCATTCAATGGAAGTTCTTTGGATTAAACACTGTAACACTATAATAGTATTTCTTTTCCTCTAAAGGTCAAGTGAGTTATCAGCTGTTGAAGTGTATATACATTTTTAGGGGACACCCTGTATTATTTCTACCCTGCCTTTGTAGCTTAACTAAAGTTATAACATCTCTATGAAATAATTTCTTAGCTTAGAATATTTTATATCATCTATTTTGCTTTCATTAATATTCACAATATCATTAACATATGAAAATTTTATGATCTATTCTAAAAGATTTCCCCACTTAAAATACAGAGTTCTTGAAGGAGGAAAAATTGCAGCTTCATCTTGAATTAATATGGATTTACCTTTTATAAGGCTCATTTCAATAAAATGTAAATTTAAAATTATCCCTGATTTCCATCATTTCTCTGTATTACAATTCTTGGATGATTGAATGCATCTCATCATATTCTGTTTGTGCATTGTTTCCTATTATCTTGACATGCTTTTTTTCCCCTTGGCTATTAATTCTATTTCTCATTATTCTTTGCATATATGATAATATAATATCTTCTGGAACATGTAGCTTTCATTAGTCTCACAGAGATTTCCAGGAATACCCTGACAATTCTAAATAATGTTAATGTCTTCCTTTCTGTCCTCATTTTTCTTCTAATGAAAATGTAGTTTTTCTTAATAGCAAAATGATACTTGGATTTATAAGTTTCTATGTGGTATAATGGAAAGAGCACTTGATAAATTTCAGACACTTAGTTTCTATTCCTAACATTTATTATTTTGTGATCTTCAGCAAGTTACTGAAGTCTTCTGAACTTCAGTTTATTTATCTGTATGTTGGGTATAATCACCTCTAACTCATCCTCCCATGGTTATTATGGAGTTATATTTAACTGACAATAAAATGCAGTTGAATTCATTACTTTAAATTATAGCCATTGATTTAATATGTCCATTCCTTTTCACTAAGTAGCACTTTATATTACTCTGAAGAATGAAAATATTGTGTGAATGAAAGCTTTCCTGATATACTAGCGCCTGTCTTACTAATATTGGTTAACCTGGTTTCGATTGATCAGATCCTTCCTGTCATGTCCATACTCTGAATTTGAAGTCTATACACTCCCTCTGTACCTTCTATTTCTCATCTTTCCTTTGCACTGAAGTCTGATCTACATTCCACTGCTCCATATAATTACAAGCATCATTTTTTCTTGTAAGTGCCTTCACACTTAACTCTTTCTTCTCTATTTCTGCTGCCTGTGTCCCATTTCAAGCTCTTGTCATCTCACAGTTGGATTCCTGCAGTAGCTTCTCATGTTATCTCTCATCATTCTTTTTTTTTAATATATTTTATTGATTTTTTACAGAGAAGAAGGGAGAGGGATAGAGAGTTAGAAACATCGATGAGAGAGAAACATCGATCAGCTGCCTCCTGCACGCCCCCCACTGAGCCACCAGCCCGCTTTGCGCGCGCACCTCCGCACCTGAGTATTTTCCACACTGCGCCTCCTCTGAGCCTCGGTGTGCTGTTATTTTTCCTTCTAGTTGAAGAGTCTCTCCTCAGCCAGCCTTCCTGCGGTTCTGGGTGATGTCCGTTCCGTCTTTTACTTGTATTTTTGAAGTGGTTGTTTGCGGCAGCAGTCTGCGGTGTTTACCTATGCCGCCATCTTGGTCTCTCCTCTCTCTCATCATTCTTGACTCCAATCATCACAACAAATCACTTCCAGAAAAATATTTTTTAAAAACAATTTTCATTCTGTAACTTTCCGGCTTGAAACATAAAATGGTTTTATTGTCCAAAATATTAGGTTAACACTCTCTGTCTGGTCTTAAAACCTCTCTGTATTTCAGTGCTTTCTCACATTGTTTACCCATGTGGACCCTATGCTTCAGAAAAATTTGATGACAACCACAAACATAATTCATATCCAATATACCCTCCCTCAACCCCATATAAGGTTCTGTCCCATATCTGGAATTCTTTGCTGTCTACTAAAGTATAGGGTGTGCCCCCAAAATGTATACACACTTTTATTGTTTATAAAGTCAGTGTTTGTTAACATACAGTTGATTTTCAAAATGTAAAAGAATCTACAGAAATGACTAATTTTTTTTGTCAATGCTGCTTTCAAACTGATGACTGTTCTGGTCCAGGCACTGCTGATAACATGAAACAATGGAATCACAAACATTGAGAATCATTTTGTTTGGTATTTGTAAGCCCTCAATTCAATCAACTGTTGCTGGTTTTATTCTGTAAATTTTTAAAAAATATATTTCTTTATTGATTTCAGAGAGGAAGGGAGAGGAAGAAAGAGACAGAAACATCAATGATGAGAGAGAATCATTGATCGGCTGCCTCCTGCACACCCCCTACTGGGGATCAAGCCTGCAACCCGGGCATGTGGCCTTGGCTGGAATCGAATCTGGAACCCTTCAGTCTGCAGACCGAAGCTCTATCCACTGAACCAAACCAGCTAGAGCTTGTTCTGTAAACTTTATCTTTTATGTATCCCCATAAAAATTCTAGTGGATAAATTTCCTTTATTCAAAGCTTAGTCTGGCTTCACCCATTATTTCAAATCAATTAAACCTAAATAGGAGTGAAAATCAAGTGAGTTATCAGCTGTTGAAGTGTGTATACATTTTTGGGGGGACACCCTGTATTACTTCTACCCTGACTTTGTAACTTAACTAAAGTTCTAACATCTCTATGGAATAATTCTTTCTCTAGCTTACACTTGTTACTTTAATTGGAATAACACTCAGGACACTCATTGAATCTGGAACCCTTCAGTCTGCAGACCGAAGCTCTATCCACTGAACCAAACCAGCTAGAGCTTGTTCTGTAAACTTTATCTTTTATGTATCCCCATAAAAATTCTAGTGGATAAATTTCCTTTATTCAAAGCTTAGTCTGGCTTCACCCATTATTTCAAATCAATTAAACCTAAATAGGAGTGAAAATCAAGTGAGTTATCAGCTGTTGAAGTGTGTATACATTTTTGGGGGGACACCCTGTATTACTTCTACCCTGACTTTGTAACTTAACTAAAGTTCTAACATCTCTATGGAATAATTCTTTCTCTAGCTTACACTTGTTACTTTAATTGGAATAACACTCAGGACACTCATTTTAAGTAATAGAAATTGAAATCAAGCTAAGTTAATCAAAAAAAGAGGATTTATTTATTTATGTAATCACTAGTGACCCGGTGCACAGATTTGTGCACATTGAAAGGAAATTAATTAGAAGGTGGCCAGCGGGGCGAGACTGGGCGAGTAGGGCTGGACACATCTTGGAGCCGACCTCCTGTGGTCCCTCCGCGGGTGCGCTGCTCAAAGGGCTTCTGTGGAGTGAGCCGGGTCCCTCTAGCAGGTGGGGTCCCTTGGTCTGGCCTGCGGGGATTGGGCTGAAACCGGCTCTCCAATATCCCCTGAGCGGTCCTGGAATGTGAGAGGTCACTCTGCCAAGTTGCTGTTGTACAGGGTGTGGAACGCAAATGCAAGTGTGCAGTAAACCAGATTTGGGGCTGACCATGCCCCAGTAACATAACCCATAGCCGAAGGTGGAATTGCATGGCCCAGTGAGGAATAGGGCTCTCTCCTCTCTGGTTTCAGGGTGCATCATCCGAGAACCACCACTGCCAAGTCACTGCAGCTCGGCAGCTCCTGCATTGAGCATCTGCCCCCTGGTGGTCAGAGCGCATCATAGCTACTGGTCAGACACTTAGCACATTAGCCTTCTACACTAATAAAAGAGAAACATGGTAATTAGTGTACGACCGCTACCCTTTTCATTGGCTAATCAGGGCGATATGCAAACTAACTGCCAACTAAGATGGCGGTTAACCGCCAACAAAGATGGCGGTTAATTTGCATATGTAGGCACAATGCCCTACTGGGGATAAAGCCTGCAACCCGGGCATGTGGCCTTGGCTGGAATCGAATCTGGAACCCTTCAGTCTGCAGACCGAAGCTCTATCCACTGAACCAAACCAGTTAGAGCTTGTTCTGTAAACTTTATCTTTTATTTATCCCCATAAAAATTCTAGTGGATAAATTTCCTTTATTCAAAGCTTAGTCTGGCTTCACCCATTATTTCAAATCAGTTAAACTTAAATAGGAGTGAAAATCAAGTTAGTTATCAGCTGTTAAAGTGTGTATACATTTTTGGGGGGACACCCTGTATTATTTCTACCCTGCCTTTGTAACTTAACTAAAGTTCTAACATCTCTACAGAATAATTCTTTCTCTAGCTTACACTTGTTTGTTACTTTAATTGGAATAACACTCAGGACACTCATTATAAGTAATAGAAATTGAAATCAAGCTAAGTTAAGCAAAAAAAGAGGATTTATTTATTTATTTATTTATTTATTTATTTATTTATTTGAGGATTTATTTATTTATGTAATCACTAGTGACCCGGTGCACAGATTTGTGCACATTGAAAGGAAATTAATTAGAAGGTGGCCAGCGGGGCAAGACTGGGCGAGTAGGGCTGGACACATCTTGGAGCCAACCTCCTGTGGTCCCTCCCTGGGTGCGCTGCTCAAAGGGCTTCTGTGGAGTGAGCCAGGTCCCTTTAGCAGGTGGAGTCCCTTGATCTGGCCTGTGGGGATTGGACCAAAACCGGCTCTCCAATATCCCCAGAGGGGTCCTGGAATGCGAGAGGGCACTCTGCCAAGTTGCTGTCGTACAGGGTGTGGAACGCAGATGCAAGTGTGCAGTAAACCAGATTTGGGGCTGACCGTGTCCCAGTAACATAACCCATAGCCGAAGGTGGAATTGCATGGCTTCATGAGGAATCGGGCTCTCTCCTCTCTGATTTCAGGGTGCATCATCCCAGAACCACCATTGCCAAGTCACTGCAGCTCCTGCATTGAGCATCTGCCCCCTGGTGGTCAGTGCACATCATAGCTACTGGTCAGACAGCACATTAGCCTTTTATATATATAAATGAAAGTCAGGAATGGAGTAGGAGAGACTAATAAATAACAACCAAGAGCCCAATAATGATAGATTACTCTCCCCACCGCTTAATTCCTCTCCTTTTCATGGGGGCATTGTTCTCTCTTTTCATTTCCTCATGAGTCTAGAACCATACTCCTGACTACTCTTGGCTCGTGTTTTTGTAGAGAAGGAAGAGTTTTTGCAGAGAATAAGGAGATTCCCTATGTTAGCTTGAGTTTGAAAAACTCCAAGCAGAAGTCCTGATAACCAGTTTCGGCCATAACTCTCCCTATTAGGTCCATCACTAAGGCTAAAGAGCTGCAAGTGTAAAGTGGATCATATACTCATCTTAATTCAGCAGAGAGGCAGGGGACTCTATTGCCAGACAAAGAAATTATGTGCAGACATGGCACTGAGGCACTTCCTGGAAGCTACAGTTACCATGTTTATGTCAATACAAATGAGTTCTTATTAAATTTAGAGCATGAGCACAGTCATTTTCTTTTTTTCGTGGCTGGTGTATAGTTCCATGAGCACATGGTCCAACATGGTCCTAATTCATAGGACTATTTTTAAAACAGAATCACTTTTTGTTTTGCTGCAACGTTAGGAATAGATAGGACTCCCACATCAGGGATTTCTCTCAGCCAGAAGTGCCCCTTGGAGGCACGGGAAGAATCACAGATATCTTAAAGGAGAGGGAGGAGCTAAGCCACACTGGTTGCCTCCATATGCTTCAGAGAATAACTTGCTATTCCCGTGTGTTAGATGATCCCAAATGGTTTAATACACTCTAGTATCCCAAAGGTGTGATTGAAGGATTAGAGTGTGGAAAGAAGAGCAGACATTAGTGCAGCAGAGTGTAAAAAGCCAACACTTCGGTATCTTCCTGGGATTTCATCAGTGGCAAATCGAGGACAAAAGAATTGGACCATGAGTGATTTTATTAAAACACTGGGTGAATCCAATCATGAGGCTTTAGTTTTTAAGTTCCCTGATGACAGAGATTATGTCTGTTCTAATTTGCTTTGTGAGGTGTCTACATAGGCAACAGGGATAGGGATCATGTTTTTAAGAAACACTAAAATGGTTTTTGTGGCAACACTACTGAACACGCAGCACACCACCATATCTAAGAAACAGCTTTAGTTTTCAATTTCTTGGAAGAATACTCTAATGGTGGAATTAACAGGAGATAGAAATTGGGAACTGTGGGTGTTAACTGAAGCATTGAGAATAGAGGCAACAATGTAGGGAAAGTTTCTATTAAGAGGAGCTGGTAAAAGTCAGTGATGCCAAATAGCAGTATCCAAGAAAAAAAACTTATAGAAAAAGAACTTATAAAACTCTGTGTGATTAAGAATGGCAATATTTGTTGAGCTATTTTTATATGCCAGACTTTGTTCTAAACATTTCACCTGCAAAATTCACATTTAATCTTCATAAGTACTTTATGAGAATTTTATAGATGAGGAAACCAAGGCTTAGAGCGATAAGTCACTTGTCCAAACACCAAAATTAGTAAGTGGCAGAGTCAGGATTTGAACCCAGGTTTGATTAAACTGAGATTTAAACTTAGTCTAACTTTAGAGCCATTTTCTTAAGGCCTATTTTGTGACTGCCTATTAGGAAGAAAAACCCATGAGAAAGCTAAGACAGGGACTAATGTTTATTGAGAAGCTATTTTGTGCCAGACATTGAACTGGTGGTTGTCCTACCATATTGGACGCGATTTAGGAAACTGAAGCTCAGAGGCATTTAAATAACTTGTCTAGGCCAATGTATCTAAGACATTTCATATGAAAGAATTAAACTCAGACTATATATTACAAAGCCCTGTGTGCTTTCCGAATATCGTGATGTCTCTGACAACATAATTATATTAATTTTTATCTAGCCCAGGGATTTGGGTACCTTTTGTGACAGGACATTTTGATCAGCTGCTGAGGTCTATTTTCATTTGCTAGAGCAGCCCTAACAAAGAACCATAAACTGGGTGGCTTAAACAACAATTTATTTCTTCCTGGTTCTGGAGGCTTTAAGCATAAACTCAGTGTATACCAGGGTTGGCTCCTTCTTAGGGCCTTACTCATTGGCTTTTCTTTTATTTTTTTAATTGATTAAGGTATTACATATGTGCCCGTATTGCTCTATTGCCGCCCCATCTCCCCCCCCCAAAACTCATTCATTCACCCCCCTTTTGTCTGTGTCCATTGGTTAGGCTTATATGCATCCATACAAGTCCTTTGGTTGATCTCTCCTCCTTACCCTGATGAACGCCTTCTCCCTGTGTTCTCATATGACCTCCCCTTTCAGCGTATCTGTATCCCAATCTCCTCTATCAGTCATATTCGATTTGGGACCCATCTAACCTCATTTTGCCTTAATTGACTCTTCAAAGGTCCTGTCTCCAAATACAGTAACATTTTAACGTTCTGGGGGTTAGGGTTTTAATACATGAATTTTGGGGATGCATAATTTAGCTCATAGCAAGGCAAACAGTGCTCTGGGAATATGACCTAAACTGAACAGCTCAAGTAGGCTATAATGTCCACTGCCAACACTTTCAAGTTACCATATTTCTCACCTGGATTACTGCATTAACCTACTAACTAAGCTTCTTGCTTTCTCTCTTATCTAATCTCAGATGAAATAAAAATTTGTCAGTGTTTTTCCTTAAAAGACCACATAGCACAATTCTCAAAATCATCATTTACTTTGTATTCCTGTGGATGCCAACCTTCTCCAAGTTATACTACACAGTGGCCCTCCATACTCTTATGTCTTTGTTTCCCTTACTAATTCTAAACTTTTATAATTACAATACTCTATTTTTCTCTCTGGACCAAGCTCTACTTCTTTGTCTCATTATTGCTAGAGTATTCTTTCTTAAGTGCCGTTCCAATAATGTCATCTGCCCTCTCAAACCCCTTCTATTGTGCCCTTTATCAAGTTAGAGCTCCCCACTGTGACCCTAGCCTGCTTTGGGTTCTCCCTTCTTATAGCCTCTGCAGTGGGAAGACTGGATCTTCACACATTTACCCACCTAAACCTGCCTGTGTTTTTTCTGTTTGCTCCATCTGGAATGCCATCAAATTAGTGCCAAAATCCACTTGTTCCGCAAGACCCAACGTAAATTCCACTTCATGAGCAGACATTTTCATGACATACCCAATCAGACATGATAGAATCTCCTGTTCTTCACCATGAAGCTTTCACCTTTACTATATCAGATCTTGTTATAAAGGGAGTCTTTACTGTAGCCACTGTAACCTCAGTGGCACTTTCAAAGTCTTAGAGTAACTGAAAATATGATAGAATCCATTGGCCACAGAATCTTCGGAGATTTTATTGAATAGTCCAGTGTTTCACTGACAATAGCTCATAGAGGTATGCCCAAGAGAATTGTTAAATTTTATAATAGCCTATTGTTGAGCAAAGCCATTATTAAAATTAAATTATATAAATGTAAAATTAAATTATTTTTGAAATGTAAAATATCAGCAAATTCTAGTTAAAAACAAAATATTACTAATTATTTTACCACATTTTACTGTTTTTATACTTTTTGGGCTATTTACAGATATCTGGTCAATATAGTAAATATTGGTGTACTACTCTGCATCTCCTTCCAATGCCATGTTCAATGACCTCACATTGGTAGCTTGAAATTCATTGTGGTGGGAATATTTACACCATGGAAATTAGCACACTAAAAACCAGAGCTTTATTTTTATTGTCTTGACTTCTAGAATATAATGAAAATGTTAACAGTTAGGATTAGATTCAAAAGTATGTCATATCTGTAGCCATCATATTGTGAATAGCACAATATATAAAGAAATATGCTTCCAGTACTTGAAACTATTTTCTGATTCAGAAAAGTTACTTGTGTCATTGATTGGTGAGCAAAGTTCTGACATACAACTTATTTGGTTTCACTTTCATCAAATAACATATATAAAAATGTCAGTCAATATTCATGTCAGAAAACTCTTAATTAGTCAATTGCAATCATGCATTGGCTACGGATGCAAGATTTTGGCATTTTGTGAGTTAATTAGCTATGTGAAATTTATAATAAACAGCATTGTGTATTTTGTTATTTCTAAATTGTGTGCTACATTTATTTTATAATAAATAAAATTTGTAACACACATGGACACACACACATACCCCTGTAGAAAGGTAGCTGTTAAACATTTACCACCAGATATTCCCGCATATCGTGGGAGTCAAGCAAACTCCTTGTCAAAATCTAAGAAACAGAGGCACTTGCAAATAGTTTAAATAACCTCAATATTTTACCTCTCCTGTATCAGATACCATTTAAAATATCACTTTAAATCTTCTTGGCTTCTCCTATTTCCAGACCTTTGTTCATTTCACTCCCAGCCAGCGAAGCAGTGACAAAACTTGCTGGACTTGAAATAATTGCCCATGAGTGCCTGGCCTCAGGTCTGTTCTGCACACCTCTGACTTTCTACTTAGGAGCTCCCTTGCTATGCTCAGGTAGACTGCTTGGAGCCAATTCATGATAAGAAAGGTAAAATAATGCCCTGGGGAGGTCATCTTTAACCATTGGCAAATGGGAGACTGTGGACATTCTTGTCTCCCTTCCTCCTCAATACAGTTTTTAAAAAGCAGTCTTTATAGGGCCTTTGGATAGATCAGCTCATGAAATGAGCAATCAAATAGCCTCAGTGATCCACTCTTGTATTGGCCTCCTCTCCTTCGCTGTAGCAATCTTGGTTTCCCTCAGCCCTGTGTTATACAGGATCCAGGCTAAGATACTTCCCATAATCATGTGGGGCAAATGGAGAAAAGTTTGATAACATCTATTTCATGTGACTAAACTAGTCCTTGGAAATAGGGCAGAGCTAAGCTATTTACCATGTCAAATACAAAAATTAAAATTACCCAGTAATAATAAGGGAGAAACAGAAATAGCAAAAGGATGTATATGTCTTGTCACCTGATGTGTTCAATTAGAAGTAATCTCTCATTTCTTTGAACTCTACCACTTACATCTAACCCAGTACTTTGTACCTCTGTTATGAATATTTGTTTATGTATAGATATATACATGCTCACATATAAGAATGTCTATCATTATATATATATATATATATGTATATATATGTATATATATAAGTATATATATATGTGTGTATATATATACTTTTATATCAGCCCTCTATGTGCTTATTAACATATTAAGTAACAGATATTTATTTATATAGCTGGCTCCCCTCCAGCCTTATTTAATATCTACCTTTAATTTTAATTTATTTCACCGAATTCTTAGATATTAACTGAGATGGAACCTATCCTCTTGAAGGTATTAAATCTGGGATCTGTGGAAATGACCCAAGATTAAAAAAACAACAAAAAAAAACAATAAACTTGGTCAGTCTTCCTCCACTTACCCCATTTTTTTATGGCTTCTATAAGTATATACAACCAGGGGTCAACCTAGTAATGCTTGAAATTGGGCTTCCTTCTACAGAAAAACTAAAAGCACAAATTTTCCGGTTCTAGCTCAGAAGGTTTTGCCGTTGCCTTAGAACAGAAACTTCTGGGGATTTTTTAGTATTAAACACGCACACACATACACACACACAACTGGTATATCTGACTTAAAAGAAAATGTACATTTCTTCCCTACAGGTTTCTACTAATTTATCAGCAACTTATTTATTTAGAAGTATATTTTGTCCTCTCTTGGTTTGATACATTGCAGAAAATGCATGTCTTGTGCCTGGTGGAAAGTTACTGCTATTGTTACATCCTTTAACAAATGAGATGAGCACATTCAGGAGAAAAGAAAGCCTTATGATACTAAGCAGCTCTCAATAGGGTGGGACATCTCAAAAGGCTAAATAATACTTGATATAATGTCTGGGAGTTATAGGTAGAACAGATGCTTGACTAAAGATTTGTGACATAAATTACAAACTTTCCAGCTTCAATGAAGACTGTTTTCTGTATATTACCGGAGACATGCTACCAGACACCTTTTCAATAACTGCATTGAGGAGAATTTCTGACACTTGAAACATATTTAAATACATACAAAGCAAACCTAGCTTAGAAATTATCCACAAGGCTCAGAATATATATTGAGAAATGGAAAATGGAACTGGGAGCAAGCATGTGTAAGAGGAATGCAGAAAATGGCTAAAATTTTTAAATAATTATTACAATACTAGAGGCCTGGTGCACAAAAATTTGTGCACTTGGGGGGGGAGGGGTCCCTCAGCCCGGCCTGTGCCCTCTCGCAGTCTGGGACCCCTCGGGGGATGTCCACCTGCTGGCTTAGGTCTGCTCCCTGGGGGATCGGGCCTAAGCTGGCAGTCAGACATTCCTCTGGCAGCCCAGGATGTCCACTTGCCAGTGGGGAGCAGGCCTAAGCTGCAGTCGGACATCCTCAGTGCTGCTGAGGAGGCGGGAGAGGCTCCCGCCACCACCGCTGTGCTGGCAGCCATCAGCCTGGCTTGTGGCTGAGCAGAGCTCCCCCTGTGGGAGTGCACTGACCACCAGGGGCAGCTCCTGCATTGAGCATCTGCCCCCTGGTGGTCAGTGTGTGTCATAGTGACCAGTCATTCCCAGTGGTTCTGCTGTTAGGGTCAATTTGCATATTACCCTTTTATTATATAGGATAGAGGCCTGGGTGAGGGGCTGATGGCTGTTTGCAGGCTGGCCACAGCCCCTTCAGGGTGGGTTCCCCACTGGGGTGCCTGGCCAGCCTGGGTGAGGGGCTGATGGCTGTTTGCAGGCTGGCCACAGCCCCTTCAGGGTGGGTTCCCCACTGGGGTGCCTGGCCAGCCTGGGTGAGGGGCTGATGGCTGTTTGCAGGCTGGCCACAGCCCCCCAGCGGGGACCCTCACCCCATGGGGGGTGGACAGCCTCGGTGAAGGGCTGAGGGCTGTTTTCAGGCTGGCCACACCCTCTTCAGGGTGGGGTCCCTACTGGGGTGTCTGGCCAGCCTGGTCTAAAATCCCACTCTCTAAGGATCCTTAGAGCGATCATTTTATAGGTAAGGAGATTAAATTCACAAGAATAGCTACATGGTTTCTCAAAGACCCTGCAGGTGATAAGTTAAAGAAGATTTCAAACACTCTCTACTCTACATAAGGCACAAGTTACTAACTGTGCTGACCTTCACCAGAGACCCTATCTAGTCTAACAGTCCCTCTGGATTACAGTGAACACAGAGTGGCTTTGATACCACAGCTGTTCACAGTAGATGCTTAATAATAATTTATTAATGGAAAGCTGATGAGCTTTGAGGGCATTATGCTAAGTAAAATAAGTCAAGTAGAGAAACACAAACACTGCATGATCTTATATGTGAAATCTAAGAAAAGCCAAACTCATAGAAACAAAGAGTAAATTGGTGGTTGCCATGGACTGGGGATGGGGAGATATTAGTCAAAGGGTGCAAACTTTAAGATGAATAATTCTGAGGATCTAATATGCAACATAGAGATTGTAGTTAACAATACTGTATTGCATACTTGCAAGTTGCTAAGGAAGGTCAATCTTAAATATACTCACCAAAAATAAGGTAACTCTGAGAGCTTATGTGTATGTTAACTCACTTTCTTGTGCTAACAATTTCACAATATGTGTATATCAAGTCATCACATATACACCTTATGTTTACAGACTGTTATATGTCAATTATATCTCAACAAATCTTGGATAAGCTAATACTTATTTTTTTTTCAAATGCATTTATTCAACAAATACCTAGGCAGCCTAAGCTCTGGAGAAAAAAGTAGCTAAAATATAAAGCCTTTTGCTGATTAGCTCTCAGTCCTTTATGGAGTCATAAAAACAAATAATTACAATAAAATATGATGTTGGAGTGGGTTGGACAGTGAGAGCACAGCAGTAATTCAATACTCTCTAATAAAGATACAATGCAGCCAGGTATGTAATTTTAAGAACGGGTAAAGTCCAAGCTGGTGTAGCTCAATTGGTTGGGCATTGTCCAATGTACTGAAAGGTTGCCAGTTTGATTTCTGGTCAGGGCACATGCCTGGGTTGCAGGCTGGATCCCCTGTAGGGGGTTGTAGGAGGCAGCTGCTTGATGTTTTTCTTTCATCTCTCTCTCTCTCTCTCTCTCTCTCTCTCTCATCAAAAAAAAAGGGGGGTTAGAAACAGATGAAATTAATTTAAAAAATACATTTACCTCAGTGCATCCAAAATTTTATCATTTCCACATGTAATCATTTTTATAAAGTATTAATGAGATATTTTACATTTTTTTCATACTAGTCTTTGTTTTATGGCAACAAAATATTTGGATTAGCCACATGTCAAATAGCCACAAACACACTCAATCACCACATTGGACAGCACGGGTCTGAATTACAGACAACAGCCACCAAGGCCAGAATCCCTGAACACAGCATGTTTCACCCACTCCCAAATGAAGCTCAGAGTTTGGCAACAACAACAGGTTGGCATTTCTACTTATTTTTAAATCTTCAAGTAAAGGAAAGTAAACTGAGTCCCTCCACTCAATGCTGCGGGAGTCACTGAGTCCTTCCAGAGGGAATCGAGCAGCCACAAAACCTAAACAGAGCAGCTCTGAACAGGAGAAGAGGGCGGTAGGCCAGGGAGCTGCTGTCAGAAAAGGCTGTCAAGCTTGAGCAGCTTTGGCTGCGCTGCAGAGAATTTTGTGCCTTCAGCTGGTGATGGGAGAATGTCTGGGTTGTCATTAGATCCAGTTAGAATAGCGGATCAGAGGTGACTAGCGAGCTAAAACAGAGGCACAATGAATAACTCCCCCGCCCTGCGGAACCACTGGCACACAGCTCCATGGAGAGGTTTGTCCTTTCTGTGGAAATGGAATCCCTCTTAATGAGACATGCACTGCAGGCTTCGGCTGCGAGGTTGACAGCTTGTAAAGAAAGCAGAAGGAAGTTGGAGTCTGGAGGGTTAGACTGGGAATCTGGGTCAAACTTTTTTTTATTGTTTTCCTCTAGGAAGAATAGCCAGAAAATGAAACAAGTCAAAAACTTTGTTATTTTTGCAAAGATTGACAAAGTGACTCTTGTTAATTTTGCAAATCTCAATTTAAGCTACATTAACAGCTACTAATTAAAATACTGCAAGCATTTTTAATATCAAAATCAATGTTTCCCTTTCCTTTGTCCCCCTAAAATTCTTTTTCCCTCCCCAGCAAAGATTTAATTAAGTAGCTAATAACATGTGTCTAGATCCAAAAGCGTCCTCTAATTTTACAGGCCTTAGTCTATAGAAAGCTATAATAAAGCATTGTATATTTTGTAGGAAGGCATTGATATTGAAACACCAATTCTCAGCAGTCATATGGATGGGATAACTTAGTGCTAAATCATATCCTATATAATAAAAGCCTAATATGCAAATTGACTGAACTGTAGAACAACCAGCAGAACGACCAGTTGCTATGACACACACTGACCACCAAGGGGAAGATGCTCAATGCAGCAGTGCCCCCAGCCCACAGGCCCCAGGCCAGCCAAGGCGGGTACCAGCGGGCCCTCCCCCCACAACGCCCACCAGTCGTCCCACAGATCGGCCCTGATCACTGGCCAGGCCTAGGGACCCTACCCATGCACAAATTTCATGCACCAGGCCTCTAGTATGCCTATAATATTTCTGGTAATTAGGCAAAAAGTTATTTGTTAAATAAGATATGTTTGCTGAAATTAATTTAGTTTAGTAGTATCCAGAATTGGTTTCAAATGAACCATTTAGTAGTGGGTAAGTGCCTTTGGAAGAACCACAGAACTACCAACAATTCTCAGTGCTTTAAGGGCCATAATATTCTGTAGGGAAAGAGCACAAGCTTTGAAACTTGACAGATGGAAGTTGAAATTCCACAAAATAGCTATTCATTATTTGGCAAATTCTCTCAGCATAAATGCTTTATTTATAAGTGTGGGAAATAATAGCCACTGCATAGGATTGTTTGGTTTGAATTATTATTATTATCATTATTCATAGTGACTAGTACAGTGATTTTTTACCAATTAATTCCACAGGATCTAGATAAATGTTAATAGTGATGATGATGATCACACAGCCTGCTCTTATATGGCTTCTACTATTTTTACCAAATCAGTAATTTTTTTTAAAACTATTCATATTATTTTAGTATTCACAAGGTTAATTATACAAAGAAATAAAAGCTCTTTGCTATCTTGGTTTCCATAATACATTGTCTTGATTTCTCTTGTTTTTCATTGTTTTTGTGAGCTTTTCCTTCTTAATTAATGCATAAATATTTGAATTATTTAGGGTATAATCAGAACTCTTCTTACCTTCACATCCTACACATTCATCTATTACTGTTACTATCCATATGTCGATGACTCCCCAACAGTTCCAACTTAGACTTCTAGTCTCTGAGCCAGATGTCCTTACTCAGTTTCCGGCATGATATTTCTAATTGGCTATTTCACAGTAATTTAAAAATAAATTCTAAAACTTTATCTTATTTTTTCCTACATTTGGTTCTCTTTCAATTTTCTCTCTCTTAGTTCTACCCAATTATAAGAACTAGCGTCACTGGAGGGAGTAGATATCGCAACTTTTCATTCCAGGGCTCAGAAACCTACAGAACAGAACCAGAGATGAAACTCAGACTTGTGCTTCACACGTATGACAGGTATAGCTGTCATGCATACATCCTTTGTCGAATCTGTCTCATGGCCTCTGCTGCATACGACTTAATGTGTTCAACATGTACCCTTTCTTTTAAGATCAAACTTATTTTTCTAGTTTCATTCCTGGTAGACAGAAGAAAAATTCACCACCTTAGGTTACCACTCAACCAACCACTTGACATATACTTTTTCTGACAGCATCCTGTGACCTTGGTTAGTATTCCCATAAATAACACTTTATACATATAGCTCAAAATCCAAGTTACTAAGTTATATTATACTAGCATTTTTTTTTCTGCTGAATTTACTATTGAATGCTGAATTTACTATTGAAGTATTGCTCAAGTGTTGCTTACATAATCCATGTCTAGAGTATTGCCTAAAGTGAATTTGCTAAATGAGATGCTTCTAGTACTTCCAGTGTTAAAATAGCCTGGATCAGATCCAATAATGGCCTGCCATTATGTTCAGTGTTATGCTATATGGGTAATGTCATAGAAAGACTCCAGGGTAGGATGTGAAGTAATTGGACAAAACTTTGAAATCCATCTGTTAGCAAAGGTTTTATGGGAAAGGCATTTATAACAACTCATGGAACCTTGATGAGGTACATGATTGATGATGATAATGTTTTACTCCAATGCTTTAGCTTAAAATTTTTTCTCATTAATCATATCTCCAGCATCTAAAATGCCTAGCTCTGTAGTTTAATGGTCCTGTTTAGAAATATTCCTTGGGCCCTTAACTTCCTTCTCCCCCCCCCCCCATTCAACAAAAATCTATATACGGTACATTGTTTTTGTTGTAAGGATAGAAATATCTACCTTGAAGAACATTATTATCTGGTAGCTGGAGATAAACATAAACAAATTAATCCAACAGAGTTTGAAATTGCTATACTCATTGCACATATGGCTAGAATGGGGAAATACTTATATTTTAAAATAGAGGAACAGAACATTCTTATAAGAGAGCTATTAATAAAATGAGAACAGGTGTTTGTCTTTCTGGCTTTCCTCCCTTCTGGCTGTTTTAGTTAACCACCAGTATAACTAAAACACAGCCCACTCAATATGGGCAGGTTTGGCTAAGATATCCTGATGAACATTTATGGCCTCATTAAAGAGCCGGAAGTGGTAATTGCATGATTGAATACTGATTTATTGATCCTGCCCACACATATTTTGGGGGGATGGTATGAGAAATGGTAGCATTTTCCTTTAGTAGTAGTTGTTAATGGAATACATTGTTTATAATAGCAACAGAATATTAGTAGTAAAGGCCATTTGGAATATATTTTTAAATTACTGTTTATATTGACAATTTCACTTCCTTTTTGACAAAAGATAATTTGGTCCAACTAAAAGGAAAAATAAATTCTAATCTGGAAGTCCAAGTTTAATACTTTTCTTTGAAGTTAATTAATATTTCCTAAAGTGAATACTTTCTGAAAGAATAATTTTTTAAATATTTAGCATCTACTTGATAATCATTTTTGAACAAATATGTTTACCTTTCTAAAATTTTACTCTTTCCTATCTTTCTGTACCACCTTTTCTATTCAAGAAAACCCTGATTACCTACTATGTGATGATAAATATAGTCAAACAAGTGTACTTACTGCCTTCAAGTGGCTTACAGCTTGGAAAGTAGAATATATAAATGTATTCAGAACATAATACATAAACATATACAGCATGCAACATATAAATATATGTTCATAATATAAAATACAGAATGTATTATTTAAATATTAACTCTAATAAAGTATAGTAGCACCATAACTTGTCATCTGACTCAGGGAAATCTCATGATGAAACAAATAATATAAAGTGGGTTTATAAAGGGAAAAAAAATGTCAATATTATAGACTGTACTTTTAGCCAAGTTCTCAATATCAACTCATCAGTATAATCAGCCTTTTCATAAATGTAAATGAACCATTGTTAAATATTTCTAGCAATTATAAGTAACAAAAATTTTGTTCTTCAGTATTATACTAGTAAAATAGATCAATAGGCTAAAATGTGTAAATATCTGTAATTTACCATGTGCTTAGTATTATACCTATACTTAATTAGTAAATATCTATCAAATGAGTAACTAGGTTACACTATCCTTTTAGGGAGATCCTTAAAATCATGGTGGAGCAGGTAAGTTTAGTTTCACAAGAATTTGCTGGGTGGCCCTATGGAGTTATGGTCTACATCCTAAATAAGTTTACAGTCTGGACATTTGAGCAGGGCCAGAAAGAATGGGGAAGATTTCAGCATGGAGAAATGGGGAAAGGGTATTCCAGGCAGAAAGAACATCCTGAATAAAAGTAATAGGTGGGGCCCTACCTAGTTTGGCTCAGTGGATAGAGCGTCGGCCTGCGGACTGAAGGGTCCCGGGTTCGATTCCAGTCAAGGGCATGTGCCTTGGTTGTGGGCACATCCCCAGTTGGGGGTGTGCAGGAGGCAACTGATCCGTGTTTCTCTCTCATCAATGTTTCTAACTCTCTATTCCTCTCTGTAAAAAATCAATAAAGTATATTTTTTAAAAAAAGTAATAGGTGGGAACATGTGGATAGGTATCTAAGGTACGTATGAAAGAGCATAGTTAGAAATAAGACCCCCCCCAAATAATGGTAGGTATGGTGTGAATGAATGAAAGATGGGAGATGATAAGAGGTTTTGTTACCATATAAGCACGGAATAATGAGGGTCTCATTAGGGTGGAGGAAGTGGAAGTACAATGGAAAAATGGAAACTATTGTCAGAGAAAAGAAAATTACTTGTATGTTTTTATGATGATTCTATTACTTTCTATTCTTATGATCACATTCCCCAACACACATAAGGTTTATAAATATGAACCATATCTCCAATGCATATATTACCAGAAAAATGTCTCACTAGTATTCTATTTACCATACTTTGTTTTCTTTATCCAAAAGTATGCTTAAGCCACAAAAGCACAGCAGTTACTGATAGTGAATTGGTACCATCAAAAATAGCAGTTATCTATGGTTATACATTGCATACTAAAGAGTTGTTTAGTGCTTTTAAGCATAAAATTCAAATAAATAATCTCTCTTTGGTTAGGAGAAAGATTTAAAGTTATTCCCTAGCAAGTCTGACTTTCCATGTGTACTTTTAGGCTCAAATAGAGGCAGGTACATCCAGATCCCAGTTAACACAGTACAGGTCAACTAGCACTAGTGAGAGCAACTACCTTTAAATAATATTTGAGGTTGAGATATTAGAATCTTTTTATCCAAGGGAAAACTGAAATCCTCAGGGGAAAAAAATTCAGATGTGTTGACGATTGCACAACTCTGTCCTTCACGTTTTAAGTGAAATATTATGTAATCACTCCTTAGAGTGATACAACTGAGACACAAATGATGCAATTCTGATTGTAGGTCAGATAACCAGTTCAACAGTTAGTTTCAGCAGGAAAATTCTCAGTAGGTATTGATTACTTTGTACTCTTCATTCATTCATTTTTTTCTTTATTCAGCTTGTGTTAATTATCTTCCAGGTCCCTGTTGGAAATACAAAAGTAAATAACATTCGTGTTCTAAAAGGTATATACAGTCTAGTAGGAGCACAGAGAAGTAAAGGCAGTAGTCCATTGTAAGATCAAATGAGACACAAAGGAAGGGATGCATAGGAGGGTTAGGGAAGACTTTGCAGAGAAATCCCTTGAGCTTGATATTGAAGAATCAGTGAGGAGATGGTCATTTGACAGGAGGAAGAAAAATTTACTGGACTTTGCTTTATTTTTTTTCCATTTATTTCGATCTGTGACATCTTGTGGACATCACCTCATTTTTAAAGTTTCTGGTATACTAGAAATGACTCATGTAGTCTTAAGTTAGAGCATCTACTCTTGGAATAAATGTGAATTCATCATGCTGTCGTGGGTTCAGGATTACTGTGTTTCATAATATAATAAAAAAAAATCTTGGTCCTGTTTTATATTTTCATGCATTAGACTTTCACTCTGTGGCTGCAGTGGGATAAAAAATTATGCATCTTTAAAAAACACTATAGCCAAAACCAACTGATGTGATAGAGACTCAGAACCAAAACAAAGTGATATCTCAGCAGTTGTTTGAAATAATATTTGATTTTGATTAAATTTGCTGTATAATAATGCAATTTACAAAATTACTGAAAATTCCTTAGTTATTTTCATTACAGTGATAGTATAAGAATAATTGCATGTTGGTATATCTCACCAGAAACATATGAGGATATCTAAAAGTTATAAATTGCCCTGGCCGGTTTGGCTCAGTGGATAGAGCATCTGCCTGCGGACTCAATGGTCCCGGGTTTGATTCCGGTCAGGGGCACGTACCTTGGTTGCGGGCACATCCCCAGTGGGGAGTGTGCAGGAGGCAGCTGATCAATGTTTCTCTCTCATCGATGTTTCTAACTCTCTATTCCTCTCTGTAAAAAATCAATAAAATATATTTAAAAAAATAAAAGTTATAAATTAATATTTACTCTTTTACATTTGATTCAAGGATATTATAGGAAAATTTTGTCCTCAATATCAACATGACAAATTTCTTTATTTGTTGATGTTCACCTGTCACTTCATTTAAAATTATCCATATCTACTCTCCAGTTTTAACAGCTTCAACTATGTTATTTAAATTTTTCCATCAAACTTGTACTTTCCTATTTTTCAAAGTCAAATAGTGTAGAAGGGCTTCAAGAAAAAAGCAAATTTTATGTTTTTGTGTTTTTATCTTTTTATTTCTAAGTGGTATGAATATACTATGGTTTAAATGCCTACCTTTTAAATTTATTAACAATAAACATCTCTTGATTCACACATCATCTCATTTCTTCACTTAATAATATTAGATTAATTCCTTCTTATTTTTTTTAGCTTGAAATAATCCCCTTAATCATCTCTTTTTTTTTTCCTGTTTAAAACTTCCAAATTGGGAGCAGAAGATTTTAATACCCTCCCCCTTTCCACCAGCTCTTCCTGCCCCCACCCTCAAGCTATCATCTTACTCTCTAATTTTCATAGTAAATATTGATCACATACATATTCTATTGCATAATGAGTTTTTCATATTGTATTTTTGTGGATTTACAAAAGTTAAAAATCAGTATTTAAGCCCAGCTTGGTGTTGCTAAGTGGATAGAGTGTCGGCCTATCAACCAGAGTCACAGGTTCAATTCCTGGTTAAGAGCATGTACCTGGGTTGTGGGTTCACTCCCCAGCCTCGGTCAGGACTCGTGCAGGAGGTAACCAATTGATATGTCTCACATCAATGTCTCTCTCTCTCTCTCTCTCTCTCTCTCTCTCTCTCTCCATCTTTCCTCCCTTCCACTCTCTCTCAATGAAAAAAATATCTTCAAGTGAGGATTAACAAAAATAAAAATAAATCAATATTTGAAATTTCCATCATTGCAACTATAGTGTGAGCTGAGTCAAGTCAGGCTATCATTACATTTCTTGTTATCATACCAAGTCACAGACCCTCTACTACTTAAAGAAGAATGTCTGATGGGTTCCTTCTTACTTTTACCAGTTGTTTAAAATGAAGCTATTGGCTAGTTTGATATTCTACCCTGTATCTTCCTTTCTTAATCATTTTTGTTTCACTGTTGAAAGAAAAAAATTGCTTTCTCAGACTTGTCCTCATTCTGTACCTCACTTGAAACCTGTTTCATTTACTTTGAGAAGCCTATGAACTTTTTTTTAGTTTCTCCTTTTTTTTTAATTGTGCAATTCCAGAATGCAGTCATTTTATCAACTACTGAAAATCTCAGCACTTCAGTCTTCCCAATTTTATTAGAAAACATATATTCCTATTTTTAATCCCCAGCATTCAATGGGCTTCTTTTATTAAAATATTACTCTGCAGAATTTTTATGTCTCACATCTGTTAAGACTGTTTCCATTTCAATTTTAAAGTGTACTACTTGGGCTTTGATCAGATAAAATCATGTTTCCTTTAGTCTATTGTTCAGTGCTAATGCATTTGCCATATTATTTGTTTTAGATGTTCCAAGAGAGAGCAGCTTAACTATGCCTAGAATATTTTTTTTATAATCCCAATGGGTACAATTGATTGGGTTCAGGCTACCTGTCAGCTATTTTACATATGTTAAATGTAATACACAAAATGCCCATATGTTAAGCAGTGTTATCTCTGATTTTCAGGAGAGAAAAACGGAGATTTAGAGAGACTGTTCAAGCTGAATTAGAACGCTTATCTTCCTAATAACTAAGTTCCCTCCCTATACACAAGCTGCTTCCATGTAACTTACTGTATAAACGAAAACAATGTTAAAACAAAGCTTTTAGGAGAGGAGATAAAGATTATGAATTTGTTGGGTATAGTTTCTTGTTTTAACTGTGAATGTATTGAGAATGTTCATTGATGTCATCACAATTGCTATATATCTAACTTTAAATTATTTATGCAAATGCCCCAGCATTAATCAAAACATTAAGTTCAAGACAGTCAGTTGAAACTAGAATTGGCTAAAAATAAATCAGAAAATAGGTTACTCAGATTAGTGTAAAACTAGTAATTTAGGCCCCTTGGCACATTTTTCAGAGAGAGCCCTTTAAACTTTCTTAATTGCAAAATAACTACATTGCCCATCTGCCATCATCATAGAGGGTCCTTGTTGCTTTATTTCTGGAGAAGGAAAGGTGCAGCTGGCCCCCTGGCATTTTTAGCTGGGACTTCAGATAGCCTGCTCTACTTTGCCCTGTAAAACTGCACAAAAACCCAACCTCAACTTCAAGTATCTCCTTAGTAGAAGGTACCTGTGGAGCACATATAAGCCTAGGAGGGAGAAGATACATGTTCAAACCAAGACTCTGCCACCTACTTGCTAATTGTGACTTCAGATTTATTTGCTGAGAGGGGAAAATATTACATTTGTCACAGACTAGGTGTGAGGAGCAGTGAGGTAATATATATGGACTGACTTTCCAAAATTAAAAATGTTGTACAGGTATAGTTATTTATACGTTATCTCTAATATAGTCATATAGTGAAACCTATGCAAATGAGTGCCTTATACTCTCTTATTCATTTGATATCTCCTTCTGATGAAATTCCAGTTCCTAGGTATGGTTGATTGTTAGGCCAGTTACATCTTTATACTTCCCTCACCTTGGGTCACATAATAGTCTCCTGTATTCTTCAAATCAATGCCCCTCACCCATCTAATTTCTTGAAAACTCAGAAAATGAGCCCAGTATGAGCTATAGAGCCTTAAAAGGCTCAAAAAAAGTATCTAAAATTGAAGCATTTAAATGGGAAGGAGAAATGCAGATATAATTGGGTTTCTGACTCTCTTATAAGTCAGCCATAGAAGAATGCAGGGAGCAGAATCTTTACTCTTAGATCTGTGGATGGAGTGCAGCCTTCCACCTACTGCACGTGAAACTCTGGGGAGTATAAACCTAACTGCTTCACCTGTTTTTTCATCTGTAGCATGGAGGTCATATGCATATCTCAAAATATTAACGTGAAAGTAAAGTGCAATCGTATATACAAAGGTCTTACACTTCCTAGCAAACAGTCGATAGTCAATATTGATCCCCATTTTCTGTTAATTTTAAAAGACTGCCAACAATCCTTAGCCCCTACATTTTTCAGAAATTTTCAGTTATTCCCTAATATAGCTAACTTTCCTTTGGTTATATAGAATGAAACTTTAAATGCTTTTCATAAGCTTATACATTTAACTATGACATTACTAAAATCTCAAGGATCTGAATTTTTCAGTTGGGACAAAAACCACAAATTCTCATGATTATTAATAAAATATGCATAATCTAAAATATAATATGCCATAAGATATTTGTACATCATCTATAATATATATATACACTGAGTGGCCAGATTATTATGACCACCTGACATTTGTAGGCAAATTAGCTATAATTTCCTGCTGAAGTTGCTAGAGGGCCAGATCATTATAAACATCTGAATAGCACAACATACCTAAGTATCATTGCTGATCAAATTCATCCTATCATGTTGATGGCATATCCCAATGGAGATGGCTTCTTCCAACAAGACAATACGCAATGCCATGGTGCTCGTATTGTGCAGGAGTGGTTTCAACAGCATGAAGGAGACTTTACCTTGCTTAGGTGGCCCCACAATCACCAGATCTCAATCCAATTGAGCATTTGTGGGACAAATTTAAAAGAGCCATCAGGCAGCTGGTTCCACAACCATCAAATCTCACAGAACTGGACAGTGCTATTCATCAGGCATGGTGTCAGATTCCTTGCATCACCTTTCAACATCTCGTGGAGTCAATGCCAAGAAGAATTGCTGCAGTATTGAAGGCAAAAGGTGGCCCAACGAAGTACTGATGGGGTGGTCATAATAATCTGGCCAGTCAGTGTGTGTGTGTGTGTGTGTGTGTGTGTGTGTGTGTGTGTGTGTATACATACACTAATCAGTGGGGTGATATGGTCATACAATGAGAAGCAAAGGGAAGTAATATAGAAGAAAAAAATAGATAAATCTATCTCATCATCTCACTAGAATATAAGCTTTTTTTGTATCAAAGGGGAGCTGAATTACTTGTACTTCAATATTATTCTCTATCTCAGTGAAAATTTTTTAAAAGTTCAATGCAGCCCTACTCGAGTGACTCAGTTGGTTGGAACATTGTCCTTTACACTAAAAGGTTTCAGGTTTGCCCTAACCGGTTTGGCTCAGTGGATAGAACTTCGGCCTGTGGACTGAAAGGTCCCAGGTTCGATTCCGGTCAAGGGCATGTACCTTGGTTGCGGGCACATCCCCAGTAGGAGGTGTGCAGGAGGCAGCTGATCGATGTTTCTAACTCTCCCTCTCCCTTGCTCTCTGTAAAAAAATCAATAAAATATATTTTAGAAAAATAAAAGGTTTCAGGTTCAAATTCTGGTCAGGCACATACTAAGACTGCAGGTTTGATCCCCACTCAGGGTGCATACAGGAGGCAACTAATTGATGTTTCTCTCATATCTCTCTCTCTCTCTCTCTCTCTCTCTCTTTCTCTCTCTCTCTCTCTCTTTCTCAGTGTGTGTGTGTGTCTCACACACACATATCTCTCTCTATCTCTTAAATCAATAAAAGCATATCCTTGAGTGAGGATTTAGAAAAAGTTCAATGAATATATATATAATGTAGTTTTATTGTAAATTGCTCCAAATGAGCAAGTCAGTAAAAGAGCAAAAACTCATTCAGGTCTTCAGGTTACAAATCCAAGACTACCAAGTAACCTTCAACCTCCCAGCACGTCTGCCTTCTCATTGTACCAATGAACCCAACACTCCCATTTCACTACCCCTCTGCTTATCTGTCTTCACACAGGCAACTACGGAGAAAGTGGAATGGAAGCTTTCAAAGATATGTCAGCCAAGGAAGGGATTTGCATTGCTCACTCTTACAAAATCTACAGCAACGCGGGGGAGCAGAGCTTCGATAAGCTGCTGAAGAAGCTCAGGAGTCACTTGCCCAAGGCCCGGGTTGTAGCCTGCTTCTGTGAGGGCATGACCGTGCGAGGACTGTTGATGGCCATGAGGCGCCTGGGTCTAGCTGGAGAATTTCTGCTTCTGGGAAGGTGAGTGACAATAAGAAAATTCACACGGAGGTAATCCCAGGAATTTGGCAGCATCAACGTTTATCTTCAGGTCCACAAGGATAGTTGCTTTGGAAGCTTAATCTGTGTAGTAGAAATAGAGTTTAAATATAAAACACCAGAGCCTGGAAATAATCATGGAAAATAAGTAGATAGGCCATGTGCTGATGAATGAGGATAATAGGAATAAACGCATAAAGATGATGGGTACGTAAGTCCTCCAAAAAGTGACTGTAAGGAAACGAGATGGATTCCTAAATGCTTGCATAGTTCCCTTGGGAAGTAAACACATTTGAAACTTTTTGCTGTTGCTTTTGAAATTGATTTTGAGAATGGCTACATAAGCTTGTTTTATAATAATAGAATCATAGAATTTGGGGTTTGAAAGCAAGGAATTGCTTACAAAACTAATATTTAGAAGCATTGGAAAATTGGCTCATTATTTTATATAAAAAAAGTGTTATTACATTGCCTGGTTACCCACATTGCTACCAGACAAGTTTCTAAAAGATTAACTTCTATAGGATTGACTTCAATTGTTTGGATAATCCACTTGATTGGCACAACTCAGTTCATTCCCTGCTGATGCTGAACCAGTGTATTAGGGTTCTTCAGAGAAACAGAAATGATAGTGTGAGTGCTCGTATATATATATCAAAAGACCCAAGTGAGCCAATATTGTAGTTCTGGTCCAAAAGCTGGCAGCCCTGAGACCAGCAGAGACAATGTTTCAGTTCAAGTGTGAAGAACAGAAAAGACCAATGTCCTAATTCATGTGGGCACACGGGCAGAGTTCCCTCTGACTTAGCTTTTTTGTTTCATTCAGATCTTCTGTTGGTTGGATGAGGCCCACTCACATTAGGGAGAAAAATCTGCATCATTCAGTGTATGAATACAAATGTTAATATCATCTAGAAACACCCTCATAGACACACCCAGAATAATGTTTGGCCAAATAAATGTCTGGACACCTCATGGCCCAGGCAAGTTTTCACATAAAATTAACTATTCCCATCAGTCAGATGACACCATAGCTTGAATGTGTGAGTGCAGTTCACCGTTCTATACAGTGGGGCCTTGACTTACGAGTTTAATTCATTCCGAGACCGAGCTCGTTAAGGAGCTTGTTAACTCAAATTACTCTATCAACTCAATGCAAAAAATCGGCCAAGAGACAGCTGGTATCTCAAAAAACTCGTTAGTCGGGACACTCGTAAGTCAAGGCCCCACTGTACCTTGGAAAAGTTATCATGTGATCACATATCTTTTCTCAGCAGGTGACCAATTTAAAGATTATTGAAAACCGTCAGAACCACTGCATCTTCCTCAATATGATTGTCCAAAATAGAAACCCAACTCAATTGTGATTAATTTTTGATAGCTCATTTAAAAATAATAAAACAAAAAACATGGCCTGGCTGGTGTGGCTTAGTTGGTTGGGTGTCATCCTGTGCACTGAAAGGAAGGTTGCTGGTTCGGTTACTAGTCAGGGCACAAGCTCAACTTTGCAGTATTGGGCTTGATCCTCAGTAGGAGGCTTGGAGGAGGCAGCCAATTGACGTTGTTCGCTCTTCTCTCTTCTCTCTTCTCTCTTCTCTCTCTCCTCTCTCTCTTCTCTCTCCTCTCTCTCTCTCTCTCTCCCCAAAACAAATCAATAAAAAAACAACATGGTTCCTTTGTTTTTCCAGATGCTTAAATGACCTTCTGTGATCAGACATAGCTCCTGCTTGGCTATATTTTATGATTGCCACTTTATGTACCTAATTCTTTTCTGTCTGACCTGATGGCAGTAGATTGATGGCACTATTTTAATGTGAGGCTACTATCCTTCATAAAAGTGATATTGAGTGAGATTCCTTTTTCATCAGTGTCATGCATTTTTATCTAAAATCATTCCCAGTTGGCAAGAGTGATGCACCAGTTAGTTCCATACAACCCAGGACATTTCCACTGCCAATATTTTTAAATTCCAAATTGCAGTGTTGCAACTGGGGTAAAAGAACAGGAAAGAAAAAGCTGGCCTTAAACAATCCTGCCTTTCTGATAGGGAATAAGGGATTTTGTGCCCCCTATCTGCTTTTTGGCCAACATCAATAAGACAAATCAACAGCATTTGTTTTTAGCCCTAATTTGTCAATGACTAAATGTTTTTTGATTGCATGTACACAAAGAAAATTGATTGATACTTTATTTGTTATTTTCCATCTGTATTTTTGTCAATAGCATCATAAGGAAATAATTCAGTATTTCCTATGTTTTTAAAATTTATTTTGTATATGCTATTTATAACAACTTTTCTTCAAATTATTTAATGCATAAGGTGATAGTTTGATAATCTTTAATTAGATTTCTTAATACAGTCATTGATTGACTGATAAGAATTGAACATTGACTTGAGCACCAGTTCATTTCATCTTTGAGCAATTTTTTAGAAAAGTCTTCCTTACTCTGAATTAATAAATAACTCCCTGAAGTCTCCACCCATTGAATCATATTATTTTTTTGGAAAGTAACATATGATACTCTTTCAAATAATTGGAAACAACAGTATGGTCTTCAGTCCCCTTCATCTTCTCTTTGAAGCATTTTTACTTCTTTCATTCCCGCTTCTTCATACCCATAGTGACACTCTGGGTATTAATAAAACCATTTATAGGATCATTTATCAAATTCTATATGCCCAGTATTATGCTCAGAACTTTATATGCATTGTTTTGTTTAATTATTCATTTGACAAATATTGAGTGCCTTTACTCTGTGTTAAGATACTGGGATACAACAGTGACTAAAACAGACAACAATCACTACTCTTATGGACATTACAGACAACAAGTTAAATAAAAGGTAATAAGTGCAATTAAAACAAAATAAATCTAAGAACAGCTTGCATGTTGAGTACTATTATCTCCATTTTATAGACGACCTCAAAACTCAATAAATACTGAGTAATAATGATATGAAGGCCATATACATGTATGTG
Organism: Myotis brandtii; assembly: GCF_000412655.1. NCBI lineage: Eukaryota > Metazoa > Chordata > Mammalia > Chiroptera > Vespertilionidae > Myotis > Myotis brandtii. The sequence continues at coordinate 749,987 of NW_005370240.1, forward strand.
ATAAAGATAAAATTAAAATAAGTCTGTGTAACTCTAGAGACTGAGTACTTAGCATTGTGTTTTACTGCTTCTCAGTAAGTTTAAAGTATCCCTAATCATAAAATTGGAGGTCTGGGGTAGTGAGCTGAAAAGCAAAATTTAGTAGTTGTAAGAGAGAATTTAGACCATCTACTCACTCTCATTTTATAAGTCGAGAAAACTGGTACTCCAAAAGTTTGGATGCCATGGTGAAGGTTATACAAGAACCCAATTACCATGACCCTTAATCCAATGCTTTTTTCTATTAGCTTGTCTCCTATAGAATAAATATAGGGGAGAAGTTATAAACTGTTAGCAAATTTTCAGTTCTTTATAGATCCTGATGTATAAGGAAACTATCCTACATAATTCAAATTTAAGTTAGCCCTTTTAAACTAATGTTCCCCCCTAAAAAATTCCTCTTAGTATTTTGAGATCATTTTGTTTGCATATATTCTCCCAATCCCTATACTTCCTCCTTTCCCACTCTATACTTGTGTTCCTTTCCCCACCCTCAATTTCACTTGGATGGATCTTTCTTAGAAACTAGAAGTCAAGCTATGAGAAAAGAATATATATTCATAAATGTTTAGAGAATCTGACATTTAACAAATTTAGTTACTTATAAATCTCTCCAGTGGCCTTGGCACAGCCAATTTTAATAGGTCATTCAACTAAAATGTTTGGCCGGACTAAGATAACTCTACTGCTTAAGACAACCTCATCCATCAACATATCTCACCATCTGTGCTGCACGTCAGTAGAATGTTAGAGTGATGTAGACCTGGCCACTGTGTCTTCTCATTTGAGATCTGGGTAATCTGCTGTCTCACTGCCAATAGAAGTGTCGGTTCCAGGTCCCTGAAATAGTCTTGCTAAACACTTTGGCTCTGCCAAGAGGATGGGATCAATAATCTAAACAAAAATGACATTTCTAAAGGGACTTATGTTTTTTTAGAATGAATACAGTGTTTTAGTTATTGACCTCAGAAAATGTTATTTGAGATATATTATTTATGGACTGTAGACTTAAATATGAACTTGGAAACAAGGACCAATTTTTAGCAAATTAACTAGGTAAAGATCACTTTTTCTTGTCTAAGATGAACTGAAACTGTTTATCTATTTGAATGAAGATTCTCTGTTCTTTAATTTGATGATTGTTACCAAGCCATAAGAGAAAATATCCTTAAATTCAAATATACTTGGGACTTATACCTGGTATTTCTTAGTAGGGGGTCACGCTACATCAATATTTCTCAAAATGGAAAGGACAAGAGCTTACTGTAATGAATATATTTGTGGGTAGAATTACAAATAATTGTTCTAGTAAAAACAATGATAGTAGCTATTAACCAGAAGTAGACATTAGTCTTTATTGTTGTATAGTGCCCGAGTATTTATTTCAAATGAAAGCAATTTGAAAACAAGTATACTTGTGTTCCATGGGGCCACTCAGTCTCATTTAATTGTTATGTAAAACAAAGTTATTTTCTTGAATTCTTATATATGTGGCGAGACAAGGAGGGAGGGAATGAGACTAAGGGAGGAAGTAAGAATAGGTGATGATGAGAGGAGATGAGAGGAAATGAAAGGAGAGAAAGTGAGGAGAGACAGAGACAGAAAAACAATAATGAAATGCTCTGAGAATACTTGGTATATCAAGTTTTAGATGACTTTGAGCTTGATATTAATATCCCCATTTTATAGGGGAAAAAATTGAGACTCAAAGAGGGTGAATGACTGACTGGGCAAGACCATGCCAGTTTCTTATCCCCACCCCCAATTTCACTTGGATGGATGTTTCTTAGAATCTAGAAGTCAAGCTATGAGAAAAGAATATATATTCATAAATGAGATGATTTTTAGCAACATAAATGTTTTCACACTTAGGATAAGCTCAGTTTACTTTTATTTTTGTTTGTTCTTTCTGTGTTAGGTTATATTTTGAAAATTAAATGAGCTTAGTCAATGCCTTGAAAATTGTTGAGATTTTTGTAATGAATTCATAATGCAAATAAGTCAGCCAAACCATGCCCATTTTGCCTGGAATTGTCTTATTGCTTGTCTACAGTGAGTTGGGAAGAACAGACTACTTGCATAATGTTCATTCTATAAAATGGCAGCTGTTTAGATATATATGCCTAGAATGATATGCAAAATTTTCTGAACCATATGGGTTGAGCACAGAGTAAGGAGGGCATGGGTGAAAAATTTGGAGAGGGGCCTAGGAGACAATATTTCAGCCTTGCAGTATTTTGGTACTTATTCCATTATTGAGTACGAATTTATTTTGGGGGGCTAAAATATGATAGCTGTGAATTTCCAAAAGATAATTCTGGGATGTGGATTATGGATAGAAGAGTTAAGGCAGATACAGGGTATCGGTGTCCCTAACAAAAATTATGCTAGTGATGAAGACATGGTGGGTGATGAAAAGGTGGCAGATCAAGAACTACTTATTAATGAAAATATGCTTATTACCTTGTTTGTGGAGATGTATTAGGGGTTTATTCAAACTCATCAAAATGTATACATTAAATATGTTCAACTTATTGTATATTATGTATAACTTAAGTTGAAAAAATAAATGTAGGAGCTGCTGATATGTTGGATACTGTGGAGGAGGAGGGGAAAAATCAAGGATGACTCCTAGTTTCTTATGCTGTATAACAGCATGAATGATGGTACCTTTAGTGAAATGAAGACAATTGGGGGGAAATAATGTATGAGGTAGACAGGAGATATAAGATCAGTTTTGGATAAGTTGACCTAATGTGCACTTTAAATATAAAAATAAAGTAGGAGAATATCTGAATCTGGAGCTCAAAAGAGATATATAGGCTGTAAATAAAAATTAATGAGTTATCTTGGTATTTCAGATGTACTAAGGGAAGACATAGGTGTGTAGAATTAAAAGAGAAAGTTGAAGAACTTAGCTTTGAGGAACCTCAATACTTAATGGTTGGAGAAAAGATTAACTATGAAAAGAAGAGAGGGAGAGGCAAATCTGGAGATATAGAAGGAAAACTCAGAGAGTGCCCTGTCATCCAGCCAATGGGAGAGAGTGATTAAAGATGAGACCACCACTGTCAAATGATTCTAGGCGAGTAAGTGGAAATAATACTGAACAGGTCTTTGCATTTGTTGAACTGGAAGTAATTAATGATTTAGCAAGAGATGGCTTCATGGAGAAATAAAAGCAGATTCAGGATAAAGTAGCTAATAGGTGAGTACAGGTAGAAATGAACTCGTGGCATTAAAGCCACTGTTTTGTGACATCAATCTAATAAGGGATAGAGAATGATAAAACTTTATCTTGAGTTAAAATCAGGTCAAGAGAAAGATTTCTTAACATAATATTTTATTTTTTTTCAAAAATGTAATTTATGATAATAAGGAAATAATTTAAATGGGGAACAAAGTTATAAAATGAAAAGCATCTATACTTCCACATCTGTATTAACACAGAGTATTATTAGATTATTTGGCATTTGCTAATCTTACAGGTGAAATTGGCATCATTTTGAAATTTGTAGTTCTTCATTCATGATTGAAATTGTATGTCTTTCATATGTCAATAAGTGATATATATTTATATTTTTTACAAGCCACCAAATCATGCATTTAGTCTATTTTTTTCTGGTTATTTTTCTTAGTGATTTCCCTCAGTGATTCTCAACCTTTTTCATCTCATGACATACATAAATTAATTACTAAAATTCTGCGGCACACCAAAAAATATATATTTTGCCCATCTGACAAAAATAGGTATAATTTTGATTCATTCACACTGGATGGTTATTGTTGTGTTGGCTGTTGTCATTTTTTTTTATTTGACAACCTAAGGGAAAAGAGGTCAGTGCCCCTGACTAAACAGTCAGGTATTGCATATTTTAAAAATTCTTGTGGCAGCCTGGCTGGTGTGGCTCAGCAGTTGAGCAGTGATCTAGGAGCCAGGAGGTCACAGTTCGATTCCCAGTCAAGGCACATGCCTGGGTTGTGGGCTCAATCCCCAGTAGGGGGTGTGCAGGAGGCAGCTGATGATTCTCTCTCATCATTGATGTTTCTATCTTTATCTCTCTCTGTCTCCCTTCCTCTCTGAAATCAATAAAAATATATATTAACAAAAATTCTTGTTGCACACCAGGTGAAAATTGCTGATTTTCATAAAAGCACTTTATAACTTAAGAAAAGTAGTTCATTGACATGTGTAACAAATATTTTTCCTCTTGTCATTTAATTTTAATTTTATTTATGGCATTTTGAACAATGCCAAACTTTATCTTTTAGTTATTTTCTTCACATTTTTCTTTAACGACTCATAGGATTTGTATATTGCAAGTAGAGGCCAGCCACAGAGGTTTATTAATTGGTTGTTTAATTTTAGGATCCAAGTAGGATAGAAAAAATTAATAAATGAGGGGGTACAAATAACAGTATAATCCCTCTCCCCAAATGTGGGGAATGGGTGGCAAAGCATATGTGGAGGGAACAAGCTGAGGAAGTCAACTCCAGAATTGGAACAAAATAAAAAATTATACCAGGGGTGAAGGTGGATATGTTTAAAAGTTTTTAAATGGGAAACTCACTTGATAGTCTCTCTTTTCTTTGTAAATTTGGAGGCAAGAAGGGAGGGTGTGTGTGTGTGTGTGTGTGTGTGTGTGTGTGTGTGTGTGTGTGTATTACAGGAGGCGAGGAGGCGGTAGGTTGAGAAGTTGTCAGTAGAGATTGGAGAACCAAGAAAACTGCACTGTTAATAAGTGTTTTCTTATATTATTTTTACTTTATTTTACTTCATCTGTTATAAACAATGGGGAGAAAAGAAGATCTGTTTATACTATAATGAAGAAATATTCTTAAAATAACAAATTTAACATTTGTACCTGTACTGTCACATCTATATTGTAATGAAGTCTCATTGTTGTTAGGTGTTCTTTTTTAATATAAATGTTTTTTTGTTTAAAGTATTACATATGTCTCCTTTTCCCTCTATTGACCTCTGCCTGGCTGCTCCCACCCCCCAGCACATGCCTTCATCCCCCTACTGTCTTTGTTCATTGGTTTTGCTTATATGCATGCATATAAGTCCTTTGGTTGATCTCTTACCACCCCCCACCCTACCCTGTCTTCCTTCTGAAGTTCAACAGTCTGTTTGATGCTTCTATGTCTCTGGATCTATTTTTGTTTATTATATTCCACAAATGAGCAAGATCATGTGATATTTATCTTTCTTCAACTGGCTTATTTCGCTTAGCATAATGCTCTCCAGTTCCATCCATGCTGTTGCAAATGGTAAGAGTTCTTTCTTTTTTACAGCAGTGTAGTATTCCACTGTGTAGATGTATCACTATTTTTTAATACACTCATCTGCTGATGGGCACTTAGGCTGTTTCCAAATCCTAGCTATTATAAATTGTGCTGCTATGAACATAGGTGTACACATAGCCTCTCTAATTGGTGTTTCTGATTTCTTGGGATATATTCATGAAGTAGGATTACTAGGTCAAATGGGAGTTCCATTTTTAATTTTTTGAGGTAACTCCATACTGTTCTCCACAGTGGCTGCACCAGTCTGCATTCCCAACAGCAGTGCACAAGGGTTTCTTTTTCTCCACATCCTCACCAGCACTTGTCATTTGTTGATTTGTTGATGATAGCCATTCTGACAGGTGTAAAATGGTACCTCATTGTCATTTTGATTTGTATCTCTCAGATGATTA
>NW_005370240.1:755872-760472 GCF_000412655.1 Myotis brandtii
TGGGCTCTCTTGTTGTTTTGTTGATGGTTTCTTTTGCTGTGCAGAAGCTTTTTATTTTGATGTAGTTCCATTTGTTTATTTTCTCCTTAGTTTTCATTGTTTTAGGAGCTGTATCAGTAAAGATATTGCTACAACATACGTCTGATATTTTGCTGCCTGTGGATTCTTCTAATACTTTTTATGGTTTCCCATCTTACATTTAAGTCCTTTATCCATTTTGAGTTTATTTTTGTGTATCATGTAAATTAGTGTTCTAGTTTTATTTATTTTTTGCATGTTATCTATCCAATTTCCCCAACACCATTCATTAAAGAGACTGTCTTGACTCCACTCTATGCTCTTGCCTCCTTTCTAGCAAATCAGGTCCAGCATTACATTAGAAAGGTCATACACCATGACCAAGTCGGATTTATTCTGGGGATGCAAGACTGATACAATATCTGCAAATCAATAAACATGATACATCACATAAACAAATTGAGAAACAAAAATCACATAATCATGTCACTTGATGTAGAAAAAGCATTTGACAAAATCCAATACCCTTTCTTGATTAAAAAAAATCTCAGCAAAGTGGGAATAGAGGGATCATACCTCAACATAATAAAAGCCATATATGACAAACCTACAGCCAATGTCAAACTCAATGGTCAAAAACTAAAACCATTTCCCCTAAGAGCAGGAACAAGACAGGGATGCCCACTTTCATCACTCCTGTTCGACATAGTACTGGAAGTGCTAGCCATAGCAATCAGACAAGAAGAAGAAATAAAAGGCACCCAAAAGGCTTTGGAAAAGAAGAAGTAAAACTGTCATTATTCACAGGAAACATGATATTGTATATAGAAAACCTTAAATACTCCATCAAAAAACTATTAGACTTAAGAATGAATTCAGCAATGTAGCAGGATACAAAATTAACACCCAGAAATATATAGCATTTTTAGACACCAAAATGAACTCACAGAAAGAGAAACTAAAAAAACATTTACCCATTTACCATTGCACCAAAAAAATTAAGATACCTAGGAATAAACTTAACTAAGGATGTAAAAGACCTGTATTCAGAAAACTATAGGACATTGGGAAAAGAAATAGAGGAAGACATAAAGAAATGGAAAAATATACAATGTTCATGGATTGGTAGAATCAACATCATTAAAATGTCCATACTACCCAAATCAATCTATAGATTCGATGCAATCCCCAGTAAAATACCAATGGCATATTTCACAGTCCTAGAACAAACTCTCTAAAAATTCATTTGGAATCAAAAAAAGACCCCGAATAGCCACAGCAATCCTGAGAAAGAACAAACTTGGAGGGTCACAATACCAGATATCAAACTATATTACAAAGCCACTGTTCTCAAAACTGCCTGGTACTGGCATAGGAAGAGACATATAGACCAATGGAACAGAACAAAGAACCCAGAAGTCAACCCAGGCCACTATGTTGTTAGGGTTTTAAACAGCCTTGTTCTCAAATTTAAAACACACACACACAAAACACAATAGAAAAAGTGAGTCAAGGAGATTAATACATAGACACTAATCAAAGTCTTTGATCTGTGACCCAAATGCTGTCTCCAACCCCAGAGTGATAGGTAGGGCTGGGCAACAGCAGGACTTTCCTGCTTTCAAAGATGGCTTTCAGAATGACAATAGGAAAAATCTTGGTTCAGAGGACAGACTGCTCTGTTAAAGTAGAAGCTGAGTCACACATGCTCAACTCTCTGGTGTCACCAGACAGATAAGTCACTCATTCCTAGGAGGTGAGGGAGGTAAATAGTGGAGAAAACTTATGTGTTTTCTTTTCATGCTTTTCCCTCCTGGAGAGTGGAAATCTCTGAAACTCTCCTGATAAAATGTGAAGAATAAGATATATTCTATTTCTCACAAGTCCCTTCTGAAACACATAGATAATATTAACTTGAACTTACCAATGAAGACCATGAAGCTCCGAGACATTACTTCTCTCATCAGTGTCACCATGCTGACCAGATGTGCTGCTGAAATTTAAGTGAAAACCAGTTGCGTTGAATGGTGCTACGGATCTTACAAGTGGAAATGCCCAGAAGAAGAACCAAGGGCCTGGATGGTATTGTACAGAGAAGGTATCCTGTGTGAGGGATGACACCCACAGATGACATCAAGGGCCTCTTCTAGGACTGCGGTTTGTGTTTTAGAGGCGTTGCATCTCAAAGGCTTCTGGTAGCTTTAAGACTGATTGCACTTCTAATATTTGTTTAGATAAAATGTAAAAACAAATGGATGATGTTAATAATAGGTATTATTTTCTTTGTGTAGCAAGCACCTAAGTGGTGGGTTTTTATGTATTAATTAATTGAGTTTTCTATAGCAATTCTATTTGAAAGCTGTTATTATAACCTCATTTTATTGCTGAGGAAACAGAGGCACAAAAGGACAACTTAATTTCTCAAGATTACAAGGCTGTAAATGGCAGAGAAGGCATTGGAAGATAGCCTGTATTTTAAACACTATGGTCAACTACATTTTTTATAATCCTTAATTTCAATAATAAATTAGATCCTTATAGCATAAAATATCAATATTTATATATACTAAAATAGACAATCCTTAATAAAGGAAAATAGTAATTAAAGATGATTCTGAAAGGGAGATTTCTTCTTTTTTTAAAGTAAGATAAATAAAACCTGAAGCAATCCAACATTCTATCAATCAGAAAAATTCAATGATGAGACAAATTAGTCAATCTGCATTATTATTTTCCCTGAAAACACGATAAAATTTAGGTTTCAGGAAAGAGAAAACATAAAAGTTACTTTAGAAGAATGATCAAACATCTGTGAAGAAACAAAGGCAAACACAGAATTTTTTCTGTGGTGAAACAAGGTGAAATTCATTTGTTCTTTCATTGTTTCTGGAAGACTAGTATGATTTGATGGTGTGAATGTCTTACATACATGTTTCTCTAAGTTGGAGGACCTTGTGATAAATCATTCTAAAAGCAGTGCTGATAAGCTATGGCTCATAGGCCAACTCCATCTCACTCCCTGTTTTTTTAAAATAAAGTTATATTGTAAAATATCTATGACTGCCTTTGGGCTATAATGATAAAAGTGAGAAGTTGGAACGGAGACCATATGTTTGATAAATCCTAAAATATTTACTATCTGGTCCTTTTCAAAAAAAGTTTGTTGACCCCTGACCTAGATTATTTTTTTATATGTGACTATGGCTCAACTTACACAACATATTAGAACTTATGATTTGAATATTTATTCAGCAGTAGTCATGATTTGCACATAAACTCCACTTTCTTTTCATTCCTCCTAAGGTTTTAAGGCTCCAATTGGGTTATTGGATCAGACAATTCTAGGGGTGTAGGTTGAAGTTAGGGGGGCAGGTTTGAGTGTTGTGTTTATTAGTGGAAAGGAGACCAAGAACAAAGAAGCATTTTGTGATTTTAGCATCCCGGAACATAATGTTCAAAGTAATTGGAACTACAGTACATTTGCAATGCCTCTTTAGTCAGTCCTGAGTGATTAATTTTTTTTCTAAACTAAGGGAGTGTGCTAAATTTAGTAAGGAGTATACTGTTTGTGTGTAAATATTCATCTTTCTAATAAAGTTTTTTTTCTTCTCTAATTTGCCAAATTGAACTGCTGGGCATGGATTAAAAATTCATCCTATCTTTCTCCCTCCATCCATCTTCTCCATTTTCCTGAGAGTTATTTTTCTTAAAAAAAAACTAATTTAATTATTTAATCCTTCTGCATAATATTCTTAGTTCACTCCCTTTTTCTTTCATATTCAAATCTCACATTTGACATACATGGTGATTCAACATATGGCCAAACTTGACAATGATTTCCCATTACACTCAGAGGTGAGATTTAAAATATTTATGCAACTACTAATATGTGTGCAATTAAAACAGGTGAAATCTATAACCAAAGTGTAAATCTGTGCCAGTGCATGCCACCTAAGTATCTGAACTGATACACTTCTACACCTCTCCTACCATGTCCAAGCCTTCACCTTTCTTACATCAAAATTCTCCTAATTCCCCAGAGATACCTGGTTCACAGTATCACCCACACAGCCTTCTCCTTAGGATGACCTCCCTGTTTTTCACAAATTAAACCCAAGTTCATCATGTAAGACTGTTATAATGTACCCCACGAGTCACAGAAGGACACCTCAAGAAGTCGAATTAAAGAGTCACATTTATTGCAGTCCGGGACTATGAGGGGGCATTTCGCTCTCCCAGATCTCATAGTGCTAAGATGGCCACAACACCAAATTTATATAAGCAAAAATCACAAAGCTATTGATTACATCCCAGGGTTTGGAATGAGGACCCTGATTTGCACAAAGCAGTTACAGAAGCGAGATTGAGCAGATTAGTTATCTACAAAGATTAATTATAGTTTTGGGTCTTTGGACCACTGAGTTGACAGAAACACATTATCTAGAGCCCTCGGGTCTTGGGACCACTGAGTTGACAGGGAAACATTATCTGGAACCCTCAGGTCTTGGGATAATTGTGCTGTCCTGGTTCCCAGGTACAGAGGAATTTGCTTTCTAAAACCAGTATGACCACAACCAATGGG
>NW_005370240.1:760516-851435 GCF_000412655.1 Myotis brandtii
ATGATTTATACAATTCAGAAAATCAAAGTAACTTTTCTATTGTTAAAGCAAATAAGTACAGAAGCCAAACAGCAGGGTTAAAGTTAAACTACAGTTTCTACCTGAGATGATTGCTACCATACTTCAAAACATTCCTCCACAGTTTTAAAGATGTCCTGAACTCTAGTAGGACTTCCAGAGATCCCTTAAAGCCACAGTGACTTTTCACTTATAGTTTTGTGTTTTCCTCTTCCTCTCTTCCAATGGAAGATGAGCACCTAGAAGTGTGGGTAAAAGTTTATTAATCTTTGTGCCTCCAGTACCTAACCTATTATACAGCCTTGAGAATGGCTGACTACAGAGGAAAAAGTAGAAAAAGGTTCTCTCCAACTCCAGTCAGCCTGAGTAAAAGACAGGTTTCTTTGGCCCTTGCAGACTAGAAAAGTAGAATAAATACGTGCTGCTCTGTAAGGAAGCCAAGTAAGAGCCCATGGAAGAGGGCAGAGTTAATTCCTGAGCACACACTTAGTGTTCAACTAACCAATCACTTGCAGGAGGAAAAGTCAAATATTGAGTAAGATGGTGAGACAAGAAATTCCATGAGCATGTTTGGACACATGCCTGTGCTGCTTCAAAGGTTTTAGGTTCTTTCAAAGGGAAAGAGAACAGGCTTAGTTTCTTCAGTATTTTGACCTTATGTTAGACTTGCCAACTAAGAAGGTAAATGATGATCAGAAATGGTTTATTTGTTCAGAACACTCCAAAACATTACTGTCTTCTATCTTATCAAGACATTGGTAAAATGAAGAGACAGCCTACTAAACAGAAGATATTCACCAATGATACATCCAGTAAGCAGTTAATATTCAAAATTTATGAAGAATTCATACAAATGAACACTAGAAAAACAAACAATACAATTAAAAAGTGGGCCCAGGAAGTGCCCATTCATATTTTAATGATATGCTAATGCAGCAGACATTAGGCTAATGCATATTTCCATTACCTCTTTTATTTTATCTTTATCTATTCCTTCAAACCCTTCCTCAGTCCTCTCCTTTCCTTCCTTCAAATAACCAATATGAATAACTCAGCTGTTTTGTTCCTTACATTCCTTCTTGTTCTTATAATCAACACACATTCCCCCCATTTTTTGTGGGTTTTTCTTTTTTACTCTGATTATTTAAAATTCTATCATTTCATTTATGTAAACAATCAAACTTGCTTCTTTTGTAGTTCTCAATTTACTTTTGTTATCAAAAAGGTTTCTCCAAGCCAGAAAAATATTGTTTGTTTTTTACATTTATTCATTTAATGCAACCAGAATTTTTAAATTAAATTTATACAGTGGTAACTCCAGCATTATTTTCTTTAAAGTAGATGCTGAAATGTGCCTGCAGGTTTACTAAATAAATCATTCTTTCCCACTGAAATAACAATAATATTTCATATATTAAATTTTACATGTTTAACAGTACATATTTTCTATATACTCAAATATAATTTTAGATTCTCTCTTTGGTACCATTTTTTATTTGTCTTTTATGTTTTTGCAGTAGCATAGTGTTTTTATTACACTCTCTCATATACTTTAATAACTGGTAAAACATTATTCCTATTTCCATAATTTTATTTTTGTTAAATATTGTTGGCCCATAAAAATTTTAAGATTATTTTTCTAATTATAAAGTTAGGTTTCCAAATATTAATTTTTAGAGGATTGAAAATTTAGTAATATTAGGCGTTCTGATCCAAAAATAGGAAATAAATTTTATTCACATTTTTACATCCTTCCATAAAGATAATTTTAAGATTTTATATTTTTATTGAATTATTATTGTGCTATGTAGTTTTTGTTAGCATTGATTAAATTTACAGCTAATTATTGCAAGTATAGAGAAAAGTAATGCCATGTTTGTATAATTCAAATTCCTTTTTTAATATTTGTAGCTATTTCCCAAAGCTGAATTTTCTAAATATGCAAAAATTTTATCAAAATAATTGAGTCACTTCCTCTCCATTAGTCATAATAATTATGCCATTTTCTCAATTTATCACATTCAGTAAAATCTCAAAACACTGGTTTCTAATAGTGATAACAATTATCCTTTTCTATGCTTAATTTGATAAGAATATGCTATTTTACTATTTAGAATAAACTTTTATATTTTTGTCTTTATCACATTTACTTATTTTCTTCTTTTTAGATTGTCATTGTAGTAACCCTGCATGTTCATCTCTTCAAATCCGAAAACATAAATTAAACATACATACGCACACACAAACACTCACTTACTCACAATCTCAAATAAGAACGAACTAAAATAGATGTGAGCCCCAGCTGGTTTGGCTCAATGGATAGAGCATCAGTCTTCACACTGAAGGGTCCTGGGTTTGATTCTGGTACAATGTGCTCAATCCCCAGTAGGGGGCGTGCAGGAGGCAGCTGATCAATGATTCTCTATCATCATTGATGTTTCTCTGTCTCCCTCTTCCTTCCTCTCTGAAGTCAATAAAATATATTTTAAAAAATAAAATAAATGTGAAATTAGGAGCCTAACTTTATAATTTAAAATTTGCTCTATCCCAAGGAATATTTTGAAAAGTTTTATTTGGACCTGGTTTGTTAACATAAGAAACATTCAAACCTGTGATGAAGTTTTGTGAGTTTATTTGAGGCAAACTGTGGACAGTTTCCGGGAAGCAGAATCTCAATGGGTTGAGATTATGCTGCAGAGAATGGCAGTTTTGTTCCTTGTTTTATACATTTCAATCAAAAGAGGAGACATCAGTGGGTTACACAAAATCCATTGGTGATAGATTATGGAGGCGGGAGAAAGCAAAGTGGGGAAACCTCTGGGATTGGGTAAAGAGTAAAATGATAGACACATACGTCTTTTACTTAAGTGGGTGCAGGAGAGTTAACAGTCAACAATTAACTCAATAACCATGAGGGGATTTGTGGTCTCGGCAGAGCAGTGCCTATGCTTTGAGGGGTCCAGAAAAAGGAAAATTACTCTGACATTCCAAGGATATGTTCTCGTAGATGCAAAAAGACAGTAGGCTCAGTTAAGGAAAAGATTGGCCTTTGTCAGGGAAGATACCAGTCAAGGACATGACTACCCACCATAAACTGCTTTTAAAAAAAAAAAAAGTTTTAATTTCAGACCATCCTTTGTGGTTATTTTAGGTCTCTGAGTTTGCAAGGCCGCCACACAAGCCTTCCCTGAGCTTGTCAGGTTAGCATGTGGCCCCTTTTCATCCACAGGTTCAAGTGGCAACCTACATGCACAAGTTGACCCTTCTTCCTGCCTCAAAATCCATTGAACTGACATGCCATTTTATTAAGAGTAAAAGCCACACTCTTTATAGTACTTACAGGCCCCCACGTCTTCCCTCCCCCTCCTATTGCTCCTTTTCTCTTTCCTTCTCCCCACTCCAGCCACAGTGATGTTACTATTGTTTTCCAAAAATCCTAGCTTGGGGCCTATGCATTTACTGTTTGTTCCCTCTGCCGGATACAGTCTTCCACTGAATTCTTTATTTGAAGTCTTCACTCAAATGTTACCTTCCCAGTACAATTCCCCTGATCACTGTATTTGAACTTGAAACATACACTGCCACCCACACTTCTCACGCCCAACCCACTTTACATTTCTCAACAGCACTTATTCCCTTCGAATACGCTATGTCGTTTTCCTGCTCACTTGGTTTATTACCTCTCTAGTCTGTGCTAGAAGATAAGCTCCCGGAGGGCAGGGATTTTTATCCATTTTGTTGACTGCTTTATCATCTGTCCCTGGAAAAGTACCTGATTGGTACAGAATAAAAACCTAATAAAATCATTTTAAACTAGAGAACCTTTAAACCATATTTTGGCTGACCAAATTTTTACAGTTTTCTGGTGAGAAACCTGGAATCACCTGAGATCAGAGATAGCAGTTGTGGGAGAAGAAGTGAGTTTTACATTACCAACCAAGTAGTATTTTTTTAATATATTTTTATTGATTTCAGAGAGGAAGGGAAAAGGAGAGAGAGAGAGAGAAACATCAATGATGAGAGAGAATCATTGATTGGCTGTCTTCTGAACTCCCCACACTGGGGATCCAGCCCACAACCCAGGCATGTGCACTGACTGGGAATCAAACTGTGATCTCCTGGTTCATAGGTCCATGCTTAACCACTTAGCCATGCCGGACAAGTGCCAAGTAGTATTTTTACAATTTCAGAACAGATGAGCTTCTTCCTTGGCTCTCACCAGCTTCTCTATACAGCTGACTCTTCCTCTGTCCTCAAATACATCCTTGAATAGGAAGAGGGGCCCCGTATATGCAGAAAAAAAATCAAAGCTAAGAGTTCTAGAGATTTGCATGAAATGTGAGGATGCATGTGTGGACAAGTTATGTGAGACCTAGAGCGATGAGATATGCTTGAAGATTAAAGTGTAAAAATGCAACAACACTGGTGTGGAGCGGTGCTAAATGGAGTCTTGGCCTGGGATATGGCCCTAGGAGGGGATGACTGAATTAATGTCAAAGTGAATGATACTGCCATTAGCTTACCGGTAAGCTGTCTACGTAAATGTTAAATTTTCTAGGGGTTTCTGTGTTTTTAGTGTTCAGATGTCCTCATATTGCAAATAAAAAAACATTTGTTGGATGTACCAATCCTTTGTTCAGCCTGAGAAGGGAACATTATTTCCTCCCCCCAAAATCCTTTACAAATAAACCTTTGGTCTCATACAATATAATCTGAATTCTAATGATATGCCAAAAATTTTTAAGATGTATCTGCATTTAATATGGTAGCCTCAAGAGACTGTTATAGCTTGACAATTCCATTTTTACATTTCTGCAGTGTCTACAGCAGGCTGGATTATGTGGCAAAACAATTGAAAAAGGCAGTGGTGAAAACTCCTGTGGGAAAATTTCATTCCTAAAATTGCTATATAATCTTATGATTTCTAAGTAGAGAAGGAAGATTTGTTTTGGCTTAGAATTTGCTGCTATGCATTTTGAGGCAATATACGGTGCTAATACCTTGGGTTTCTATAGTGCTTTAAAGATTACCAATGCTTTTATGTACATTATGCCATTTAATCCTCCTTGTCCAGTAACTGCAAGATAGTCATCAGTGAAAATAGGTCCAGATGGCTGAAAATAAATATCAGCCACCCAAATAAACACCAGACTAATGGCTACTAAATAAATGCCTTAGAAAGCATTAATGAAAGTTTCAAAGGTCCAAAGCGAAATTAAGCAAACAATAGCATGTGCATGTGCATGCCTCTGTGTCTCTGTGTGTATAGTTGTTGTGTGCCCTTATTTTGAAAATATATTTTCCTTTATTTATTGCTTCAACAAGTATTTATTTGATACTAACCATATTGCAGGCACTATACACTGAATATAATGTAGCAAAAATGACTCATGTAACCTTGGAGCTAAAGTCTAAGTATACAACAAATAAAAACCAAGTATTTAATTCTAAATAGATTTTTTAAGCTTTATTGAGGTATAATTGGTATGTAAAATACTGTACACATTTAACATATATATCTTGATTAGTTTGGATATATGTTTAATCTGTGATATCCTCACCACAACCAAGGCACTAAACATATCACTTTCAAAACTGTCCTTGTCTTCGTGTGTGTGTGTGTGTGTGTGTGTGTGTGTTTTGGTAAGAACATAGCATGAGTTCTATCTTCCTAATGTGTTTTAAAGTGAAAAATGTCATTGTTACCTGTAGGTACTGTGTTGTACAACAGATCTCTAGAATGTACTCATCTTGCATAGCTGAAACTTTATACCCACTAAAAAACAGCTCCCCCTTTCCCCTTCCCCCAGATCCTGGCAGTCAACATTAAAGGCTTTTTGGAGGAGACAGACTCTTCAGGGAGATGAAAAGTTTAAATAAAGAACAAACACTAATATTTCTAAAAACATGAGAAGATATTGCATCCTTGAAAAAAGAAGCAAACACTGCACAAAGGTATAGAATAAGAAAAAGATTTATACATGAAAAACATATATAATAATGGAAATAAAACGTTACTAGAAGGGTATGTAGAAAAAAAATTGATAGAATATATGAAAATTTAAAAATGGCAAAGGAATAGTACAGTGATGGCAAACCTTTTGAGCTTGGTGTGTCAGCATTTTGAAAAACCCTAACTTAACTCTGGTGCCATGTCACATATAAAAATTTTTTGATATTTGCAACCATAGTAAAACAAAGATTTATATTTTTGATATTTATTTTATATATTTAAATGCCATTTAACAAAGAAAAATCAACCAAAAAAATGAGTTCGCGTGTCACCTCTGACATGCGTGTCATAGGTTCGCCATCACTGGAATAGTATATAGGGGATAAAATATAAGATGGTACTAGATAACTAATTCAGGATGCCTGGACATTTAAATAAGAAGAGTTTGAGAAAGAGTAGAGAAAATAAAGGAAATTAATCATTAAAACCATATTTACAAATTTTTTCCCATAACTGAAGACCATGAATTTCAATATTAAAATAGCCTTCTGAATACATCCATGGGTAGAAAGTGCCACCCCACCACTACCAGATTGTGACCCATTTTTAACAAATTTTTGATAATGAGAAAAAGATAAGATATATTAAATTTCCAGAGTGAGAAGATGAGGGTGGGAGGAAAAGTAGAGAAGGGAATGGAAGGGAAATGAAAGGAAAGGACGAGAAGAATTAAAAGGATTATGAATCAATATAACTTAGAAGTATTTAAAAATACTTAAATAAATGAGAAGATATACCACATTAAGGGATGAGAAGAGTCCATATTTTTTTAAATGCTTTATTGTTTAAAGTATTACATATAGTATTATATATGTCTCCCTTTTCCCCCACTGACCTCTCCCGGGCCACTCCTACCCCCCCAAGCACATGCCCTCACCTCAGTAGTGTCTGTGTGCATTTGTTATGCTTATATGCATGCATATAAGTCCTTTGGTTGATCTTTTATACCCCCCCACATCTCCTTCCTTCCTTTGAAGTATGATGTCTGTTTAATGCTTCTCTGTCTCTGGATCTATTATTGTTCATCAGTTTATTTTAAAACTAGAGGCCCAGTGCACAAAAATTTGTGCACTCAGGAGGGTCCCTCAGCCCAGCCTGTGCCCTCTCACAGTCTGGGACCCCTCGGGGAATGACCACCTGCTGGCTTAGGCCCGCTCCCCGGAGGATTGGGCCTAAGCAGGCAGTCAGACATCCCTCTGGCAGCCCAGGAGCCCTCGGGAGATGTCCACTTGCCAGTGGGGAGCAGGCCTAGGTGCAGTTGGACATCCTTAGCGCTGCTGAGGAGGCGGGAGAGGCTCCCGCCACCAATGCTGTGCTGGCCGCTGTCAGCCTGGCTTGTGGCTGAGCGGAGCTCCCCCTGTGGAAGCACACTGACCACCAGGGGGCAGCTCCTGCATTGAGCATCTGCCCCCTGGTGGTCAGTGTGTGTCATAGTGACCAGTGATTCCCAGTCGCTCTGCTGTTAGGGTCAATTTGCATATTACCCTTTTATTATATAGGATAGAGGCCTGGTGCATGGGTGGGGGCCGGCTGGTTTGCCTTGAAGGGTGTTTGGATCAGGGTGGGGGTCCCACTGGGGTGCCTAGCTAGCCTGGGTGAGGGGCTGAGGGTCGTTTTCAGACTTGCCACAGCCCCTTCAGGGTGGGGGTCCCTGCTGGGGTGCCTGGCCAGCCTGGGTGAGGGGCTGTGAGCAGGTTTCAGGCTGGCTACACCCCCTTCAGGTCGGCAGGTCCTGCTGGGGTTCCTGGCCAGCCTGGGTGAGGGGCTGTGAGCAGGTTTCAGGCTGGCTACACCCCCTTCAGGTCGGCAGGTCCTGCTGGGGTTCCTGGCCAGCCTGGGTGAGGGGCTGTGAGCAGTTTTCAGGCTGGCTACACCCCCTTCAGGTTGGCAGGTCCTGCTGGGGTTCCTGGCCAGCCTGGGTGAGGGGCTGATGGCTGTTTTCAGGCTGGCCATGGCCCCCAGTGGGAACCCTCACCCCATGATGGTGTGGCCATCCTAGGTGAGGGGCTGATGGCTGTTTGCAGGCTGGCCACAGCCCCCAGCCACCCAAGCTCCCAGTGGAGGCTGCCTGGAAGCAGGTATCTGGGATTTATTTAGCTTCTATAATTGAAACTTTGTTGCCTTTTGCGGAGGCCACAGCCAACCAGAGCAGGGGGGAAGCTTGGCTTCCTCCATCGCCAAGGCAACCAAGCCTCCTGCTTGCTCCAGCTCTGTGGCTGTCAGCTGCCATCTTGGTTGGGTTAATTTGCATATAGTCGCTCTGATTGGCTGGTGGGCATGACTTGGGCATAGCAAAGGTATAGTCAATTAGCATCTTTGTCTTTTATTAGTGTAGATACTGTGAACAACTCTATTCCAACAAACTGGTCAACCTAGAAGAAATGGACCTATTCCTAGAAAAATATGACCTTCCAAAACTCAATCAGGAAGAATAAAAAAATCTGAATAGACTGATAACTATGGAAAAAATTGAAACAGTAATCAAAAAACTTCCAGCAAACTAAAGCCCTGAGCCAGATGGCTTCAGAGGGGAGTTTTACCAAACATTCAGAAACTAAAACCTATCCTCCTCAGACTATTCCAATATTCTTAAGATGTCAAGTCTACTCCAGCCCAGCATTGTTACTTTCTTTATACTTTCTACATTCTCATCATGTATCAGCTAAAGCTGTTTGTTTGAGTTCTTACAATATACCAAACTTTTCTCTGTGTCAGAGTACTTGCTGATGTTTTTCTTTTGATCTGAACGCTCTTACAGATTTTAGTTCAGCTAATTCCTACTCATCCATCAAGTATCAGTGTAGATGTCACTTCCTCAGTGAGTTCTTCCATTATTATCTAAAATAACTTTATTCCTGTTGCATTATCATGCATTCTTAAATTATTGCACTTATGTAATTTATAATTATATCTGAGTTGGTATTTTTATATTGGCTAGAACATGGTATTTCACTATCAAATTATGAGATATCCTATATTGAAATTACCTATTTTTGTAATTCTTTTTACAATTAAGACATCAATTTCATGGGGGCATAGATTATGTCTGTTTTGTTTACCATTGTATTCTCAGTGCCTGTCATTTAGTAGTTGCCTACAAAATAGATGTTATGCAAAGTCACCTAAATATTTGCTCCAAACAAAAGTCTAAGAGAGGAAGTATCAAAAGATACTTGAGTAACAACTTTCACCAAAATGATTTCCCATGAAAAGAGGCATCAAAAGGAGAAGGAGAAGATCCTCTCTTAAGTGATGGACACAGGCCAATTCATAATAAAATTTGTGTAGCAAATAAGATGAATCTAATCTTGGATAATTCATTTACCACCAAATATTTGTTGTAGACCTACCATGTGTCTGGTCCAAGAGGGACAAGTGAGTTCATGGTTGGGAAGAGATGAGGTGTGTGGGCAAATATGGACATCTCATGCAGACCACACCTGTCTCCTGCTTTCACAGAGTCATAACTAAACTTTCCTCATGTGGTGGCATTTTCTCACCAGTCATCTTGGTTAATATAATCCCTTTAACCTTCAAAGCCATTCTAAGGGTTAAGTCTTCTCATGTCAAGTTCCCTGTCTCTTGAAGACAGGGAGTTTTGCTGCTCATTCTTGCTTCCATTACTGTTTTCACTGGGAACACTAGCACCTTTGCTCCTTTCCACAATACCTACCATCTTTTCAAGTCCAAATTCCCTATGGCTGAAGAAGAATCTGCAAACATATACTAGGTTCAAAACTTGAAGGGAATTTTTTCCAAGCTAAACTATCCTATAGGCAATGGCCTTATGGAACAGTCTATGCAGAAGTACAGGGGCAGGTTCAGTGTCATTAATAAGGGTCACTCTGGAGTAAAATGCAAGTGAATCAAAAGGAGAATCAGACTTGAGTCAAGGAAGACCAGCTGGGATATGGTTGCAATAATTCAGGAGCTGCTAAGAGGCTGGAGGAACGTGGTAATAGGGGAAGAACAGAGGAAGGTGGCAGGGAAAACTGAGCCTCTGCCTGTGTGGGGATGGTCCCGGAAGGAAGGGTTCTCTGCTCAGAAAGACAACATTCTAGACCCAGGGCCCTTCTCATTCTACCTTATTCTCCCCATTCTTTTTGGCTCCTCGGGAAATTTTGCAAAAATGCAGACAACTCAAAAGATTTATAAGCATCTTTTGAAGTAGGAAACAGGAAGCCAGTGAATTTAAGAAGCCCAAACCCTGTGCTTTTCCATCACTGTTTTTGATGACTTACTCTCAGAAACTTAGAACAGTTCTTTTAAAATGGATTCTCAGGACAGATGCTTAATTATCTTGTTGTTTATGGGCATTTTAACACTGAAGTGGTGACCTTTCTGGAACTCAGCTGAGGCCATCGGATCATTACCTTTGCTGACAAACTTCCTAATTTCAGTGATGGGTATCTGAAGGCAGTGGCCTTTATTTCTATATATTTCTAAAATGAGATCCTACAAGTCTAAATAAAGAGAATTTTGCCTTTCCTATGTGAGATTAAATTGTTTTGTACCCCAATGAAAAGGTCTGTTGAAAGAACCAATTTGGGTGTGTATGTTGGCTTATATAAATTTTAGAGAAGCCATTTTCTTAGTGTTCATTATATTTCCTAGTTATAATATATATTTATTAATCTATGCCACCAAAGGATATATCTGGACATATTTCATTCTGTTCAGAGAGAAATGGGAATGGTGAGAGGAGAGAATGTATTGGGGGATAACATTTTTTGTGGGTCAGACATTGACTAAATACTGTGCACTTGTCATTTTATTTAGTTTTCATAACAAACTGGCAAATTAAGAATTATCTGATGCATTTCTATGTATGAATAAGCCAATGCTCAGGGAATACAGGCTAATTGCATAGTTCATAACTGTCTGAGCCAGGTTAAAATTATAGTTTTTCAAACTACAAAGTTCTTTTTCCTATTATCTAACTGTACATGAATCAATTGATCAATGAATGCCTCATTTTCAAAAGGCATGTGGCTGGGGAGAGAAGGATAGAAATAACAGGAACATTATTAATTTTGATGATTATATTTATATCAGCTTATTTTTAAAAAATTGGTGTAGGGACCTTAAAAAAGAAATTATGTTATCTACAGGAATCACATTAATTAACTTAAAATAATTTTTTTAAAAGTGGTCTTTTCCCCCATTTTTAATAGGAATGAAGGGCAAATCCTTGTCAATAACAACAACAATGTATTACTCAGGGGTTTTTTTTATGACAATTTAGATACTGAATTTATCAAGATATCTAATACAAATCTGTATAGATATTACACAGGATGATATAAAAATGGGAATTAAGTAGATAGCTAAATGTTAATTTAGATGAATTCATTACTTAAATAATGTTGATACATTAATATCAACTTAAAAGATGTCTTTAGTGACATAGCTACTGTACAATGTGGACACCATTTGTACATTTATTTAGTCATTTGAACTTTGCAAGGTACTTTTTTATTTTTGTACATTATTTTTGCTTCAGAGGAAAAAGCTATGACTCACAGTGTTATAAGATTTGCCCAAGGTCACAAGCTCAGAAGTGATGGCATCAAGCTTCAAACCTAGTTATTTTGATTCCAAGATCTATGTTCCCTCCACTCTATTTAGACTGCCTCTCTTTCCTTGGAAACATTTTTGTTAGTGATTTGTATGAACTCACAGAAATGTTGCTTATCAAATTTGTCCTTCACACAGAGCTGGAAGTTTCAACGAATGTGACTGATGACAGGAGAAAAATCGTAAGAAAAAGCTTTCTGACAAAAAGTTGAATTTACACAGAAAATTGAACTTAGATTAGAAAGTTGAAATCTAGCAAGTAGGTTTAATTAATGGATTCAGTTATCTTGGAGATCCTGTAGAACTATGAGAATCTTTTACTTACACATAATTAATGCTTTCTTTTTCTTTCCTTTCCTGTTTGATAGAATTGGAATCTGCATTTATCTTTGATATCTCCTATATGGTTTTATTGAATATTTATATAGAAAACCATGATTCAGAGACATATAATATGTTTATTAGTCAGCTTTGTTCTGCAAATGAACTCATTGATTACAGCTATTGTGAGAAGAATAATTGAGAAGTTGAGGTAGAATGACTTAAGTTTGAATAATGTCTACTGTATACAAACTAAGTGAATATGTAATTCTGTTATAATTTACAAAACAGTATGAATGTTTAATAACAAAAATGAGAAAATTATATGAATATCTAAGCAGCCATACATTTGTAAATCTAATCTTGCTACCAGAAAGAGCATGACTTAATTATATTTGAAAGATGTATTCATCATTCATGAACATAATTTCAAAATATAGATCGGCCTTATACTCTTGCACATAATAGAGGCATTTATAGAATGCTAAAGGCTGATTTATTTTTCTGTCACAATCATGAATACAACCTATTATGAAATAAAGCCAGAAATGATGGTGGCAGGTAAACCGAATATACTATTTCAATTTATACCTGTAGGATTTCTTCCCAGTGATAATCGGAATGGGATTGTCCTAGGTTCTTAGATTATTAGTTCATTTTCATTTTTTCTTTTTTATAATGGAGGTGGCTTTATTGTTTTGTATGCTTATGTTTCATAAGCTACCCTATTCTTCAAAGCAAAAAGGAACTGAGGTTTTGATCAGATTAAATGATGGAAATGCCAGTGAGTGCATTGCTCATTATTTAATAAGCTTTCTGTGAGTACTTGCTACTTCTAAGTTAGACTAGGTGAGACTATTGATGAAAGAAACAGTCTTAAGAAAGTATTGTAACATGGCAGCTAGAAAACAGACTTCAAAGTACAACAACACTGTTTTTAGTTCTTAGCTCTTATTGATAACTGACCTTTATTGTTTAATATACAGTTTCTTGAAAAATTTTATATATATTGTGCAATTTTTCACTATTTTATTCATTTTTTAAATATGTTTTTTATTGATTTGAGAAGGGGGTAGGGAGCGGGTGAGAGAGATGGAAACTCCAATGAGAGAGAAACATCAATTGGCTGCCTCTAGCACACTGCTACTGGGCATGGAGCCCACAACCTGGACATGTGCCCTGAGCAGGAATTGAACCTGTGACCTCTTGTGCATGGGTTGATGCTCAACCACTGAACCACACCAACTAGGCCACTTTTTTGCTATTTTAGATGAAAGGGTAAATCTGATCTCTGTTACAACATCTTGAAGTTAGATTCCAATGGCACTAATTTTTGAATCATTACTAATAGAAAGTACTATGACATCCTAGAAGGAACTTGAACTTGGAAAACCAAGTCTTGCTTTTCTTTATCTTTTGGATTAATGCTTAAATAAGAGAGTAAATATCATTATAAAGATTCTACTTATGATAGAGAGATAGAATAGACTGAAATGGAATAAAAATAACCCTGCCATAGTATGTTTGGTGCAGTGGATAGAGTATCTGCCCACAGACTGAAGGGTTCCGGGTTCGATTCCAGTCAAGGGCACGTACCTTGGTTGCAGACTCAGTACCCTGCCCTTGTCAGTGCACATACGGGAGGCAGCCAATCAATGTGTTTCTTTCAGATCAATGTCTCTCTGTCTCTCTCCCTCCCTTCCACGCTGGAAAAAAAACAAAACAAAAACAAACAAACAAAAACCTCGTTGAGGATTAACAAACAACAAAAAAGTAAAGTAAAGAATGCATATTTCTTTCCTAAATCTTTTTGAGCTACTTTATTCAGCATGGTACACTGTTGCCTAAACATGGAATTATCTGGATAATCCCAAGTTTTACATGCATCATATAGTGTATGTGGAAATGTGTATGCACACATTTGTGTGTCTGCTTTGCTTAATTTATAAAGATATTATGGATTAATTCAAAAGGTTTATAATCTTCAATTTATTATGAATCAGTTGTGATATAAAACTATGACTTGTCAAAATATATTCAGAAAACTTGCACTGAAAGTAGATGAGGAAACAAGAAGACATTCTACCAATACCAACTTGAAATGTTTCAAATATAATGGCAGTCTCTTTTTTTTTGACATTTTTTAAAATGAGTTGTAGAAAATTGAAGTGAAGTAGATGGTGGAGAAAAAGTTGCACTAAAGCAGGTTGTCAATTGACACCTGAAATATGCTGATTAAAAGATCTCAGCAGACCAATAGGGAGACTAAAAAGTGGCCTGGGCGCTGTCCTAGGTGCTGGCTCGTTAGTTATTCATGCACTTAGCAGGCAGTATTTAGTACTCCCTACTTGCAAGTCACAGGGAACACACAGATGAGTAAACATCAGCACCTTATTAGAGGACTGAAAGGAAGTGTTTAATACATTGATGAGGGATGAAAACCTGGTAAAAATCACTAATTTCTTGGGTAAAAAGAAATTTAGGATTTTCTAAGATATACCATGCTAAAGCAATGTACTGGAATAAGAAGAAAAAAAAGATAAAATTAAAATGACTTAAAAAATTTTTACACTGAAGTTAAAACCAAAAGTCAAATACAAATATGGGGAGAAGGATGAGGAGGTGGGACAAAAAACAACAGCCAGGTTTTACCAGCATTTAGTTAAGAAAGTGTATAAAAGAAGAATGGAAAAATGCACAGACTGAGATTCAGAGGCCTTAGGTTTGTCATTTTCTCACTGTGAAACCATGTTCAAAACATTTAAAACATTAGTGTTTCAATTTTCCTACATGTAAAACTGGGTGTGTATTATTTCATTCTAGCTTCAAAGGGAGTATTTTAATTCCTAGAGCTCAAAGTTTTCTGTGCTAAAACTCAGATTTGGAGGAAATTATCTATAATAATAAAAGCATAATATGCTAATTAGACTGGACATCCTCCCAGGTGTCCTTCCGGATGACCTTCGGGCGAAGCCTGGGCTGCGAGGGAAGCCCGGGTCCTGGGTGCCAGAGGAAAGCCGGTGCCGGCAGCTGGGGGAAGGAAGGCCTACTCTTGCAAGAATTTTGTGCATAGGGCCTCTAGTGTAATTATATATTTTTCATTATTGAGAGGATTTTATAGTTTCTTTGCATCTCTTTATAAAGACCCTCAAGATGATGAATCAAGACTACCCAATGGGAAAAGGCTAGTTTCTTTAACAAATTTTGCTGGGAAAACTGGAGAAACACATGAACAGTGAAAGTGGACAGCTCTCTCATACCACAATAAAATATTACCTCATACCTGGCTACCATCAGGAAAACAACAGACAATAGGTGCTTGTGAGATGTGGTGAAAAGGGAACCCTTACACATTGCTGGTGAGAATGTAAATTGGCCTAACCACTATAGTAAATAATATGGTGGTTCCTCAGAAATTAAAAATAGATCTGCCACACAATCCAGCAATTCCATTTCTGGGTATATACCCAAAGGAAATGAAAATAGGATTTTGATGAGATATATGCACTCCCATGTTAATCACAGCATTTTTCACAATAGCCACAGTATGGAAACAACCCAAATGCCCTTCAATGAATAAATGAATAAAAAAGACATGCTACATTTACTAAATTAGGTATTATTCAGCCATATAAAGAAATATATCCTCCTATTTGCAACAGCATGCATGGAATTTGAACACATTACACTGAGGTAAGTCAGAGAAAGACAATTTCTATACCATATCATTTATTTATGAAATCTAAAAAAGTTAAACCTGTAAAAAACAGTAAAATGATGAGTACCAAAGGGTGGTAGGAGAGGGGTAAGAGTGATGGTGTTTGAGGGTACAGACTTGTAAATAAGCCATAGAGATATAACACACAGTATAATAATATAGACAGTAATCATTTTCTGTTATGATGTAATATAAATATTATGACATCAGCAATCATATTACCATTTATAAATGTATCAAGGTAATACATTGTACACCTTAAACTTACACAGTGTTTGTTACATGTAAAATTTATTCAATAGAAAGAGATCACCAAGGTAGTGACAAACTGTAGCCATACTTGTATCAATGATAATAGTTTATTGATGGAAAGAATTTAAATCCAAAGAGCTAGACCATTTCTTCCACTTACTGGGCAATCATAAGCAAATACAAACAGCTCTTCATCTGTAGCTTCAACCTACCACAGATCAAACATAATTTTTTATGCTATGTTGTTGCTGATCTATGTTTGCATCCATACTAAATATGTGCAGACTGGGGTTTGTTTGTTTTTTGTAGTTATTCCCTAAACAATAGAACATAACAACTATTTACATGGCATTTATAGTGTATTAGGTATTATAAGTAATCTAGAGGTGATTTAAAGTATATGGCAGAATGTGCATTAGCTGTATGCAATACTAAGCCATTTTCTATCAGGACTTGAGTATCCACAATTTTTGTGTCCATGGGGATCCTGGAACCAATCCTGCACTGTTACCAAGGGACAAGTATAATCTCCAAGTGTTAGTTGCCTTATCTTTACAATAAATGCATTAGAAAAGATCCTATTCAGCTAGAGCATTCTACAATCCTTAGATCCTTATTCATACATAATTAAGCAGCTCTCACCAATATGCTTTCAGTCGTTGATCTATCACATGTAATTATCTGAAGTTTGTGGGGGCTCTTTAGAGTCTCATAACTGAAATGGCTTTTCCTGCTGAGCCAACTGCAATATATATGAATATTGGGAAAATTTCTCTTGGATATTTATGAAATTACTATTAAAATATAGTGTTTCTCTTGGCAGAAAATGGTTAATATTGTATGTAGGTTATCATTATAGTATTGCACCCTTCAGACTTATAAAGCATATAACTTCTAAAGGGAAATTAACTTCACCTTCCCCTTGTTACCAATTGTAGGGAGTAACATTAGCAAAGTGGCCTAGAATGTGCTCATTTACTGTGAGTCTTATATAACTGACCTAATTCTCCCTCTCCACTCTGGAAGAAAAGACTTTCTCCCGGGGAAGTTTCATGCTCTTCTTGGCCATGAGCTCTGATATATATTGTAAATTTGTACCACTGGAGGCTGGCTTTTTTTTTTTTGCATGTTCTACCCCTAGCAGGGGGCAGGCATTGGGCTTGGAAGAGCATATATGATGGGAGAAGGAAAGAAATGACCATTTATTGTGTGCCTGTGTTATGCTTTATAACGAAGCTCATTTCATACCCAGGACAGTGCATACAGTTTGTATCATTGCTTCCCCATCTTGTGAAACCTGGGTTTTGTCTTACAGGTATTAACGTCACAGAGGCCAACCTCTCTAATTCTGAAAATATCCATTCTACCTCACAACTCAAGACAGAATAGGCCCCTTCAATCTCCAAAAGTGCACCAAGGCTGTTGTCAGACAAAACCATGTTCTTCTCTGTCTCAGAGAGGCCTCCAGGAACCCTTTCCTTCCTCTGTCTGGAAGGACCAAAGGCCAGAATGTCTCTACCTGTGCAGAATACTAGGGAATTCTATGGGTTGCATAAAAGGTCTCTTTTGTTAGAAAACATTCAAAACTGAGTTTTTGATTCCTTATTCAGCTTATCAAAGTCCTTGTTTCTTTATATTTTAGATTTCATTTTAAGCCTTTTATTCTTTCTCTCCCCTTTCTACAGTCTGTCATAAAGTCCATTAAACACCTTCAGAATGGTTTTCATAAAATACCTTTACTTGTCCTCCATGACACCATCTTAGCCCACGTCCTGCTGGAGACATATTTAAATAATTGAATTGTTGTCCAAGTGTTGTAACTTCTAAGTTGTCCTTCTGATCTCTCAGAGAATCATAATATCTTGAGAATGGCAATGACAAAAAGGGTATTTCTAGATTAATGGCTTTTTTCCAAGCAAGGAGCCTAGGATATTATAGCTAATATAGTTTATACCCAGACCTTCTCTAATTTAATCTTCATGATTTTTTCTAAGGTAGGTTTCCTGGTCCCCATTTTACAAGTGAATAAACTCTGTTAATAGCAGAAGCAGGTTTCCTGACTCCAGTTCTGTTTTTCCCAAATGCTGAGATAATTTGGAAAAGTCTTTGAGGGCAAGGAGACCATGTCCCAATATTGACTTCCTCCTTGGACATGGTGGGTGGTAAATAGATGCCTTCTGCAGAATGCTTATTCTAACAGCCCCCAAATTGAGCTGCGGTATCTTCTGTCCTCATTCACTTCGTGGTTTCCAAGAGAACACTCTAACTTGCTCATCTTATATTTGGGCATTTATTCTCATTTTAGCTGTTTCTTCCTGTGATGCTTATAGAGCTACAGAGAATATTAGTAGAGAACTGATGTTTAGTAAAGACTGAGTCTTGTCTACTTATTTTTGCTAATGTCACCAGAGAGACTGCCCTCTTATATTACTTTTTATATTCCCAAATCCTACTCATCATTCAAGAGTTTACCCAAGTTTTTCTTATCAGAGCTTTTCTCAACTACCCAGATCTCGTAATTACTGGCTTTCCTGGATTCTAACAAGACTACCACACATGCTATTCTTCCATGAACTCAAACTCTCTGATCTAAACTTCAGTCTTATCCATTTTGCTCTGAAGTCTTGCTCATACTTGGGGCCTTATAATATCAGGTCTAACCAAAACACAGAAATGGTATTGTACAAGCTCCTCTAGTGGTTTCTAGCCTTACTAGCAAAGATCTCTCTAGCCTATATTTCCTGTAGGTCAAAGTTCCTGAATAATAGAGCTGTCAGACCAAACATAAGACACCCAGTTAAATTTCAAAGTCAGATTGAAAAGAAAAAGCAATTATTAAATACCAACTATGCCAAAAATTGCAGGGAAATACGTATGCCAAAAATACTGTTTTGATGAAATTCAAATTTAACTGGTAATCCTAAATCTGGAAACCCTCTCCCTGAGGAATCCCCCCAACTTTTTTGACACATTAACAGCATGATACTGGTTGCAATCAATTTTGACTTAGTGTCCTTTGTTTAAAAAAATACTTTATTTTATCGTTGACAGTATTACAGATGTCCCTCAATTTCCCCCCTTTATGCCCCTCCTCCCAGCCCCTGTCCGTTGCAGGCCTTCACCACACTAGTGTGTGTGTGTGTGTGTGTGTGTGTGTGTGTGTGTGTGTGTGTGTGTATTCTTTGGTATATCTGTGTTTCCATTATCTAGGATCTAACATACAGTTAATCATATCTACTTTGGTGAATGGTTACAAAGATTAAATGAGATAAAAAACATAAATTCCCTGAAAGACAAAAGAAAACAAATAACCAGATGAACCTATATAACCTCCACTCTCCTCTGCCATCAACCTACTTAGCTTGCTTAATATCACAAAGCAAATGCATGGACAGGGGGAGCTTAAACATGAATCCTCATGCTATAGCTTAAGAAAGTACACTTACTCAATACCTTCTCTCCTTCTCGTGGGTGGTCCCCTATCTTCAGGAGGAGCATTTCCTTGTTATAAGAAGTATCTTATAAGATTTTAATAAATATATGAGGTAATGATCTTGGTTTGAATCAGTTGCTTTGTGTTTTCTCTCAGTGACTTTAGAATTTTTTTAAAAATCCAAGCAGAAAAGGTTTTTAAGGAAACTAATTAATAGTCTCCACACAGGAGCAAACACACTGTTCAGAGATAAAAGAAGCAGATTGTAAGTCTGTGTCCATTCTCCTCCATGGATGTTCAAGAATATCAGCTAGTGAAACCCTCATGCCGACACATGCCAAAGAACCGTCTCATAAATGTTTGTGAGATGTGAAAAATAAACATATGTCCTGGGGAGCGGGAGGAATTCATGCTCAGGGTCCATATTTCCAGGTACATGATTAGTATTCATGAACACGGACGAGCGGAAGTCAGAGATTCCCGCCACGCCAGCAGTTCGTCTAGGTCTAGGAAGACTGAAAGATTGAAAAGAGGAGCTGTTAAAATAGCTACGTTTGATGTCATTACTATTACTGTTTTTCCTACAGTGATATTTTAGATTCCAATGTTTTATGCTAACACTAAGAGTGGCATTTTCCATGGTCAGCGTGTTGAAATGTGTTTTGAGGAATTGGTCACCTCTAAATAAAGTCTAGGGAAATTTACTCTTTCACTTCACAAGAGCTGTTTTTCACAATTTAACTGTCAAGATCAATGCTAGTCTCTGCTCTTCTTTCCCTTTTATAGTGGAGAAATTAAAAATAGCCATGGAAATACAGCATCGAGTGTTAGTGTGTTTTCTTTGTGTGTCTGCATATTCTTTTAAAAATGCACTTTGCATAGTAAACACTCTGCATGTTGAATCTACATTCTATGACTGTAAAGTGTATTATAACAGTGTCTAAAGAGAACCAGATTTTGTTATAGCTTGTAATATTTTTGTAATGCTTTAACTAGTGAGGAATTGGGAAGCTGATGTCATTCCAAAATTTATTTTCCAGTAGAAAATTCAAATATGAGATATTAGGTAACAAGGCTTTAATACACATGAACAAATGTATTCCATGTATATACTATGTAAAATATGTCTATGCTTTAAATAATTGCCAGTATATATCCCATAACATACCATGATTAAATGCAGTGTTATTTGTACACATGCATATTATGGAATAAATGACCAAAATGTAGAAATTCATAATTGAGTATTTTACCAAAATATATGGTATAAAATGTTCAATGTGCTCATTTTTTTAATTGAAATTAGCATTCTATAAGTGATAATAAATACTGAGAAGTAAATGTTCTAAAGTGTTATAAAAACTGCCTGGCAAGTGAGAAACAGCTTGTTAATTGGGTAGTAGATACAACTAAATTTCTTAGCACAGCGTATACAGTGTTATTTGTACACATGCATATTATAGAATAAATGACCAAAATGTATAAATTCATAATTGAGTATTTTACCAAAATATAGGTATAAAATGTTCAATGTGCTCAGTTTTTTTAAATTGAAATTAGCATTCTATAAGTGATAATAAATACTGAGAAGTAAATGTTCTAAAGTGTTATAAAAACTGCCTGGCAAGTGAGAAACAGCTTGTTAATTGGGTAGTAGATACAACTAAATTTCTTAGCACAGCGTATTCAAATAATTTGAAAAAGTCTTACTTGGAAGTTGCCTTTCTTAACTTACAGATCATTTAAGAAACAATAGTTCTTATGAAGAGACTCTTCCTGCTTATTCTCTAATGATTTTGGGAAACACTAAATGCAAGTTGCATATCAGATCTCTCTTTTGGTGACAGACCTGCTGAACAGCCTGATGGAGAATAATTACTTGCACTTTATAGGTTTCTCACAAAGATGACAGACCATCAGTCACTGCTGATTCAGGAGGCCCAGCAGCGAGTGCTTACCAGAAGGGTGGTTTCTCTGGTCAGAGGTGAGATCCATGGTGAGCGTCACATTGAGCCTTAGCAGAGCAGGGAGATGTTTCACAGAACCACAGTCTCATGATTATCTTTCCATGTACTGTGCTAAGTACCAGGGAAATATGTGGGTCCTCTCCTTGCTCTCCTGTGTCCACAGAATACCACCCCTCTGGTAAGCACTCACTGCTGGGCCTCCTGAATCAGAGACTGATGGTCTGTCCTCCTTTTGAGAAACCTATAAACTGCAAGTAATTAAATTAATAATTAAGAGATAATTAAAATGAATGGTCAAATTAATGTTGAAACATTCAGTGCATTTCCTCCAGAATATTTGGAATAATACAGAGCACAGCATTCTTTTTTAAAAAATGTATTTTTATTGATTTCAGAGAAGAAGGAAGAGAGAGAGAGAAACATCAATGAGAAGAGAGAATTATTGATCGGCTGCCTCCTGCACACTCCACACTGGGGATCAAGCCCACAACCCAGGCATATGCCCTGACTGGGAATTGAACTGTGACCTCCTGGTTCTTAGGTTGACACTCAACCACTAAGCCATGCCAGCCAGGCCAGAGTATACCATTCTTGTTTAGTAAATTCTTGTTGAATAAATTATTGAGAATTCTGAAAGTACTAGGACTTCAGACTTACGTTTGAAAGAAACTTATGGATCCTCTTAGAAATACAGATAATACAGATGTTTATGCTGCCTCACTCTCATCAAACCTACAGAATCTCTATGAATGGACCTGGGCTTGTATATTAAGGAGTTCCACGGGTGATTTCAATGTGTATTCCTGGTGAAGAACCACAGTTAAAATTCATTCTTTACACTATACAGATGAGGAAACTGAGATTCAGGGAAATTAAGCATACTGTTCAAGGCCATACAGCTAGCAATGGCAGAGCTGGGATTTGAATTGTTGTTATATTTTCCAGCACTCTCAGCAGCACTTGACAGCTGCCTCTGAAGGGCTTGACCTCTGGACACATGTGGAAGAATTAATAAGCCTAAGCTAATTGCAGAATAAAGTCGTGGTCAGAAATTAAAAACAGCAGTGCCATTGAGGAAGAAATTATAGATAAGAGACTACTCCCCAAAGATCGAATAACCCTCAACTAGAACAAAAGAAGTTAGAGATATGTTTTTATGTTTTTTGAGACTGATGAATTCCCTCATTGAATAAACATTATTGAGCATTTATTTTATGCTAATTACTGAGAAGAAGAGAAAGGAGAAGACAAATCATGAAGCCTAGGTTTTACTCTCTGGGGTTTTAGCATTTTTAAAAGTATTTTTGACTAGAAGATTGAAGACGCATGGTCAGATCAATAATGTTCAATATTCCTTGAAGTCTCTCTTGCATTAATAAAGTTATGTGAGTGGGTTAAACTTCCCTACTTTTCTGGAAACCAACATTGAATATATTAAATTAATCAGTATTTTCTGTTTTCTATAATTCTACAGAGAAATGCCAGCACACATGAGTTGATACATGTGAAAGCTTGTGAGATACAGAAGAACCTCCAATTCCGTTCCTTAACAGGCCACCTACTGTTGGTTGCAATGATCACCATTAAGTCACCAATAGATACATTTACAAAGGAAACACTAGACAAAAATCACTGAATTCATTACAATTGAACTTTACAATTGAGTTCATTACAAATCAACTTCTATTTGAAATTTCTGGGGTTTTGTTTGTTTTTGATTTTATTTTTACCTAATTTTCATTGTTGAGACTATTACAGATATCCCCATTTTCCACAACTTTGCCCACCTTCACCCAGCACCTGCCTCCCCCCCTTTTCCTCTGGCCATCACCACACTATTGTCTGTGTCTATGCATATATGTTCTTTGGCTAATAACTTCACCTTCTTTCATCCAGTTCCCCAATGCCCCTTCCCCTATGAGTGTTGCCAGTCTGTCCCATGTATTCATGACTCTATTTCTATTTTGTTTGTCAGTTTATTTTGTTCATTAGATTCCACATACAAGTGAGATGGCATGGTATTTGTCTTTCTCTGACTGACTTATTTCACTTAGCATAATAACCTCTAAGCCCATGTAGGGAACCCACTGTATGGGAGAACATATTTGCTAACAATACATTGGATAAGGGGTTAACCTCCAAAATATATGAAGAACGTGTACAATTCAACACCAGGAAGACAGACAATCCAATTTAAAATATTTTTGGTTGGTTTTCTTTATTTTGTGACGTGAGCTGGACTTCCTAGAGTCATAAAGCCTGGACCAAATGCAGAAGAAATGTTATTCTTGGTTCCTTCCTCTATGTCCTTACTCTTAAATCTGGCCCCAGGAGCTCTTAGCACCTTCATTGCAAGAGTTTTTTTAAAAAGCACAAAATCAAGGAAACCCAGGGAAAAAGAGAGAATCTGTCTCCCTGAAGCTTAGAAAAACTATCCCAGAGCACCTCTCTACATGTCGTTTCCCAACACTTATCCCTGATTGGCCAGTCAAGGGAAGAGGTTTCCTGTAGCTTAGGAATATTCCTGCTCCTTCATATCATTCATTTGGGCGCAACCCAGAAAGGATTAAGCATGACAAATTCTCTGGCCCTTGTCAGCATGGCCTATATAAGCTTTTCTCCTCATACAGGTTATAAAATTTGACTGAGACAGTATATTTAGTAAGTGGCAGGACCAGCATTTAAATCCAGACTTAGAAGTGACTGACTCCAAAGCCAATGGGCCTTCTCTTTCACTACACTCACTATCTGTGTGAGAGAAATCTAATGTTCCTGTCATATGAATTTCTCACCTATGCCTGACTTTCCCTCTTGCTACACTCCTTAAGAAAGAACTAATGAAGCTGTAGAGACCAAATCATAGAATTCAGGCTGGTTGGTATATTTAGAGGATCAGATGTTCCTACATTTTCTTCCAAGGGACTTGGAGGAATGATTATTTACAATAGATTTCTTTTCCTCAAAGAATTGCATTGGTCTGTGCAGTTACAGCAGAATGTTGGCATTCTTGAATTAAACATTTGCAATGTTTCTATACAAAAGGGAATCCAGCAGCCTGTGCCATGTAGTAGTTTATTGCTTTATTGAGACACATTAGGAATCTCCAATGCAGAAACATTGCCAGGTACCTGCATGGCAACATCCTTCCTTATTATCCACTTGCAATTATTTGTGGATTTTAGGAGAAAATTATGGAATTTAAAGTATTTCAAGTTTATGGGAATTCACCAAATCTGTGGCTGTATTATTCTCAAGTGCCAGAGGTCTACTGATAGGCCTCTGAACTGCCGTGGTCTCAGGACTCTGTAGCCATTGACTTTGGATTTCTCAACAGAGCATACCTGAGACATGTGTCATATTACAGTAGCAATAGCCCTACTTATTGTATTTTATTATAACAGGCATTTTATTTGAGTGATATGCCCTTATTGGAAAAATCCAGATCATGGTTAAAAGCCCCTTGCCTGCACATATATTCCTTCCATTCGTGTAACAATTTGTTATTCATATAATTACTTTCACATGTATCACATTTGATCCTCATGGCCAGAATAGGAGGTGGAATAGCAGATATTATTTCCTCAGATTTATGGATAAGGGGCATGCTGTTCAGGGTGCTTAAAGGTCTTGCCTAGGCTTGTGTTTAGGAACTGATACAGATGCGACTGAAATCCAAGGATCTTAATTATCAGAGCCAACTCTATCATACCATGATGTCCTTTGGCTAATCCATCAAAGGTGCCTCTCATCACCAGTTATAACAGTAAAGAAATAATTCATTCATTTATGAAGTATTTACTAAGTGCCTGCTGTATTATGGACAGTGTAATTGACACTGAGGATTTGAGGTGAATAAAATATAATTGTCCTCAAGGAAGGCATAATTTGTTATGGGGGATATATTTTAAAAATTTGATACTGTTTTGCAGTTAATTTTATTGAGGTTTTAAAAAAGACTGCTATGTAACCATGAGATATTACATAACTCTGCCTGGGATGATCAGAAAAATGTTTGATCTGACATAATCTCCTTTTTTCCAGAGAATTACATAGCCTACAGAAACAGTGGTGGTTTTGCACTGAGTTGAGAATCAGGAGATTTGATTTTAAAGAACTAATTTAGAGAGTGACTTTGGCAACTTTTTCCCCTTTTGCACCTCAATTTCTTCATCTGTGAAATGAAAGAATTGAGCTAAATTCCTTTCCAGCCTGAGGTGATTTTTTTTTTTTAGTCTTTTTACTTTTCTTACAGATGTGCATAAACTCCCCCAAGGGCTGTTTTCAGAAATTGCTTCTTAGGTGTTTTTTCCGAGTTAGGAACTCATGCATGATGTCAGTTTCTCTTTTCACTAGGAGATTGGTTCTAACTTCAATTGTGTTTCGGCTCCTAGCCTGCCAGGAAGTCTGGGACCAAAGCCCAGACTGTTTCCATTGGAATCACTGGTATGTGTGTGCTTCCGCATGATCCAGCATTTGGTTTGAACTAGGCACATTCTAAAGTATTTATGCTTTCCTCATTTCTGTAGGCGAAGGATAGGAAAATGTAGGTTATAAGATCTTTCCAACTACATTTTCCTATCCTTCAGCTAGGGTTGCTGTGACCATGGGTACACAAGAAAGCCAACATTGCTCCAGAGAAACCCAGGACAGGTGGCCATGTATGTCCATATGCAAATTTAGGCTGAAGTCATATCTGCTTTCCATTAAAGTTGCTGAATGTGGTGTATTACATTTGGATTATCTTTGTGGTATGTACTTCTACTTCTTTGTATTATTTATTTCATTGTCTGTGTATTCATATTATGCATATCCTCAATCCCCTCAAAATAAATAGGACTAATAATTTGGTGCAAATCCTTTAAAACTTTTCTATGTCTGTACATGCTATAGCATAATATAGCATATATATAATATAAAATTCTCTTAAGATATACATGCATCATAACATATCATATATAATAATATATAATTCTCTTGCATTATACATTCATTTAGACTTTTACAAAAATGAAAGCACACTACATATACTGCTTTGTATTTCCTAACTTAATTATTTCTGATAAAGTTTCTTGTTTAATTGTTAGTTTTAAATATTTATTTTGGTCCTAACTGGTTTGGCTCAGTGGATAGAGCGTCGGCCTGCGGACTGAAGGGTCCCGGGTTCGATTCCTGTCAATGGCATGTACCTTAGTTGCAGGCACATCCCTAGTGGGGGGTGTGTAGGAGGCAGCTGATTGATGTTTCTCTCTCGTTGATGTTTCTAACTCTCTATCCCTCTCCCTTCCTCTCTAATAATGAGATTTTAGGTTTAACCAAATTTTCACTATTACATACAGAAATGCAATGAAAATGTTCCTATGAAAAGATGTGGATACATTTTTAAAACCAATTTTTAAAAATGAACTTTCTGAGTTAAATGTCAGGTACTTTTTGGAAATCTTAATGCACATTACCAATTTGTCCTGAAAAAAGGACACGAGTCCCTATTTTTCACATATTTTTGAACATTAGATACCAAACAGAGATTAATTTTAGAAAAACAACAACATTTTTTAAAAATCTATACCTTTCTCATTGGTATATATGCAGAGCTCTCAGGACAAGTACTGAGGTTGCATGTTTGACCCCTTCTCCAGTTTTTCATATAAAATAGGTTTAACTATCATAGTTTTTCATGCTTTTCTAAGATTAATAAAGATCATTTTGACTCCACAGCCAGGATTTTAAATCCCAACTCTCTCCCAAATATTTCTATCTATAAAACAATAGTTATGCACATAATAATAACTTTTTACAATATCATATGCTTTTCAAAAACTTCCAGATTTATTTTCCATACCAATGTTGTTAAAACCATAGAGAACACAGCCATGTGATTAAAAGAAAAAAATTCATTTTTGTTAAACAGACAATTATAAATTTAACGATGTGAGATTAAGATGGTTTTGTGCTCTGCTGGACAACCACCCCACAATGGCCAACTTTCCATTCCAGATTTTTCCTTTAAAATGAGCTACCTTTTAAAATTTCTTTGACTTACTGTAAGTTCCCATTCATTCTTTCCACAGAACTATTTCTATCTAATATACTGAACTTAGGATCAAGAATTCCCAGCATCAAATACAGTGCTATTTATATAAAAATATTTAATAAACATTTTTAGAATGGGTATATGAAAGATGACATAGTATCTTGAATCCAATCCTTCAATGGATTTTTCAGACAAGTGGAGAGGACAGGAGAAAAAAAAACATTAATTAAATGACATCATATCCAAAATGATAAGATGGAGAGCAAAGTTGAATGCCACCTAACACTGATTTAGGTGGGAGGAAAGCATTTTGTCTCAGAAAAAAAATTCCATCAGAAATTGATACTTTCGAATTGTGACTTGAAACCTGTATACTTTTGTTAACCAGTGTCACCCTGATAATTTTAATAAAAAGGAAGAAAAACAATGGAAAGATATCTAATATCAGTAACATTTATAAAACAACCTCTTTGAGATGCTCAATATCACTCATTATGTAAAGATTGATTTCAGAGATGAAGGGAAAAGGAGAGAGAGACAGAAACATTAATGACGAGGGAGAACCATTGATCAGCTGCCTCCTGCATGCCCTCTACTAGGGATCAAGCCTGCAACCTGGGCATGTACCTTGATTGGGAATTGAACTGTGACCTCCTGGTTCATGGGTCGACATTCAATCACTGAACCATGCCAGCCAGGCTCACTCATTATTTAAAAGAAAAAAGTAAGAGAAAAATTAAATGTCCTTTTTGCCCATAAAATTTAAACCATATGAATATTTTAAAGGAAAATTTCTCGATGTGGGAGAATAAATTGATGTATTCTCATTGGATCTAAATTCTAAACATGCATGCATTTTGAACGAAGAATGCCATTTCTATAAATATATCCCTAGAAATGTGTTCAAAGAAACATATTAGAATATTAAAAAAAATTTATACTTGATCTGGGATAAAGCCTACATAGGAGTTTGTTATTTGGTAAGAGAAGAGAGAAAATGGGATTCCAGTCAGTGAGAGCAAAACACAGGAATTAAAGAAGAGCATCACAAAAAGTCATAGAAGAAAAAATACACTATTTTATCTCACTTCACAATATTTTAAGGTTTATTTTTTTTTTATGTTTATGTCATGTCTCAAGTTAAATTTAAAAACAGGTGGAGATGGGGAGTGGGGAGAAGAGGGCATGCTAGCTCTGTCCTTAATGTTCATTTTTAACAATAGCAATTCATAAAAATTTATATTTAAATTCATACAGTAAATTATATTTTCAAAATCAAGAGAGAAATATGGGTATCCTAACACCTTTCTCAATTATCTTACACCACAAAAGGCTCCTATATTGTGATAGGTAGGAGAATCCAGAAAATTTAGAACTGACTGTAAAAAGCAAAAGGAAAAGGCTATTATCAGCATTGTGAAATTAGTGTTGCTGGACTTATTAAATTTTTGCTTCAGTGGTACACAGTGTATTTTGTATGGTCACAAGGAAACCTTGGAAGAATTCAATGGTTAAACCCTCTGAGCTATTGCTTAAATCACTAAAGACATGGTTATTATATTTGGCACATCTCGGGCACTAGTTCTTTGATTTGCATTTGTTAAAAAAAAACTGACTTGATAATGATCATCATCTTTTCATGTTGAACACCTGAGTTTCACAGAGATGGTGCCCATGCCTGCACAATCACTGGATTTAATACGACATTTATTAATTCAATAGCAAGCATTTCTTGGTTGCCAACTGTGTACCAGGAAATAATCCAAGTTCTGAGAGTGTAATAATATTATGCTCCTGTTTTCCTAACATGTGTTTATCTTCCTCCCACCTATGGCGACAGGAAAAATGATGCAGGCACCTCTTTTTTCTGCATCTCCCCTAGAGAGAAATATTACTTTATGGCCCTCAAAGAAGGTAACTTGTAGCAAAGAAGAAACACATATGATCCTAACTAAGTTCTAAAGACTATTGTTATTTATTTACTAACTTCAAATCATTCTTTAGGCTATGAGTCAGCCGTGTAAAATGCAGGACTCATGGCAGATGTGGTCAATCCCTCTTCCATGACCTTTAGTGCATAACGGAAATCTGGCATGAAAATACCCTGGCACTTCACAGATGATTACTGTGCCTTACTATTTATTAACTGGCTTTTTTTGTCATCATGAATTTTATCATCAAGAAGTAACAGTATTGAATTGAAGCTGTTTGTAGTTTGCTGATCGAATTCTCTATCATCAGCATGTAATAGCTCCAATTTACTAAACCATGTGGTGTGTGTTATGTATGTCTTTTAAATTGCATCTTCCACAACATTTGGAAGAAAATGATACTTTTTATAAAAATCGATTTTACTTATTCAACATATATTTAGTGCCACACAACATGTGAGAACCCAGAAGTATGGTCTTAAACAAGAACCATAATGGCCTTTAAAAACTTGGAGTTTAATGGTTCTTTTAAATGGGTGATTCCTAAGAACAAAAACCTATAGTAGAAAATCCAAATTCTGGAAACAATTCAAAGGCTGACCTTGCTTTGCTTTCATTGGCTAACCACGTGCCTGATTCCTTGAACCACATTTTGTTCATGGATATTATTTTTCCCACTACTTATTTTTAATTATACTGCAAATGCAAGCAGTCCTGAAGATCAGTAGCCATGTTTATTCTAGCAGTAATAGTACACTAGGCAATTTAATTATATCCTTGAGATGAACCCATTTTCTCTGAGTAATTCATTGCAGTCCATTTCAAATTACTAATACATTTAATTAAATAGGTAACAATCCAGAGGATTGGCTAATTGGTTTTGTTTTTGACCAACAAAGCTTCTGAAATGTCTGTCTCTCCAGAGCCCTTCTAGCAGTAGGGACACGTGCAGCTATGAAATATTTTGCTTTCTTAAGCTAAGGTGAACACACTGGTAAGCACATTGGCAGTATAGCAAAATGGTTACCAACATGGATTAAGCGCCAAGTTTCAGTTCGTTGACTGACCAGAGAAATGATTTGGGGCAAGTTATGTAACCTCTGTAAGCCTTCATTTACTCACGTGTAACATGAGGAGTAACAATAGTATCTAATTAATAAAGTTGCTGTAGAGAAAGAGTAATATCCAGGCTAAAAACTTACAGAGCCTTGCCCAAAGTAAGTGTTCAGTGTTGTAGGTATTATTTTTATTAATATTATACCAATAATTAGTTATTTCTAATATTACAGATATCTTTGAGCAGTGATGCCATGAAAAACAATTCTTTACTTGCCTTTCCCTATTAATTAATCCATCCTAAGAGACTATCTATGTTCATGGTCAACTTCCTTTCCTTTCTTTTCCAGTAGCATGCTCCATTTCAGGCCTTCCCCTCTGTGGTGTCCCTGAGGGAGTCACAACACTGCTGCTTGAACTTGAGTAGCCACTATGCTGTAGTATGCAGGGCATTGTGCTGTTAATCACATTGGATCAGATTTCCCTGGCTTGTGTGGCTCAGTTGGTTGGTCATCGTCCTGTGCACCAAATGGTTGGATTCCCAGTCAGGGCACATGCCCGGGTTGTAGGCTTGATCCCCAGTAGGCGGCATGCAGGAGGCAGCCTATCCAAGTAGGCTCTCTCACATCAATGTTTCTCTCTCTCCCCTCTTTCCCTTCCTCTCTCCCTAAAAATCAATTTAAAAAA
The DNA here is from genome assembly GCF_000412655.1 of Myotis brandtii. NCBI lineage: Eukaryota > Metazoa > Chordata > Mammalia > Chiroptera > Vespertilionidae > Myotis > Myotis brandtii. The sequence continues at coordinate 791,521 of NW_005370240.1, forward strand.
AATCTTTTTAAAAAATTGTATCAGATTATGTCACCATCTGAAATAAAAGCTCTTTCGATTTTGCTATGCCATAGGCTGTCTTATGGAATTCTACAGAATGGTTTTTGTTTTATATCATTGATATTAATGATGCTTTTGTTTTATTTGGAAATGCACAGAAGAAATTTCCACTAATGAAGGGATTCGAACACACATACAAAAAGAATGAAATAAATTCTACAGAATGGGATCACTGTGCCTCTCAACACATTCTCATAGGGATCACCACTATGTTTCCACATTTTCTAGTTCTAATTATTATAATAGTCTCACTTATGCTAATCTGAATTTTTAAAAAAATTCTACTCATTGAAGTTTGGTGTTTGTTAATTTTTTTTTCCTTAGAAACACACAGCCAAAATTCTTTCTCATGCAGTGCACCTTGGTGGATGGTAATCATGCCCCATCAGAGTTGGTCTGGGCTTTATCTCCACAGTTGTCTGAGCTATTCCCCATACTCAATGGGCTCCAGATTCATAGATGAACCCTTGATGTAGCCCATCTAGGAGGCAGACCCATTAGGATATAAATGTAGTTCTTGCCTAATTCTTTATTCCAATTGACAAGAAGGCCCGATGACCCTACAATGACAGGATGTGACCCCTCACCTTAATACTCTCTTAATAATATCATTATTCTCTTCCTTGTTCAGCCTTGAATCTCTTGATTATCCAAAGCATGTACAATATTTTGTTGTCAAATTCATTAACTTTATCTCCATGATGCTTCTCACATCCATTCCCACTGATTCACCTTACTTCATGTTCTGAACATCTCGTTTGCAGTAGCTTCTTCACTGATCATGTTGCTTGTAGTAACTTCATCTTTGTTTATCTTCTAAAGGTACAGCAGAATATTCCTCATAAAATATAATTCATTCAAAAGTCTGTGATCTGACTCCAAACTGATTCTCCAGACTTGACCCACTAATCCAGAGGATTTTAAGCCAGTAATTCTTACTTGATATGAACAAAAAGTAACCAGAGAATATTTACAGAGGGGATTAAAATGACCTGTTGTTAGAAAGGTTCTTTTAATTCAGTGTAAAGAATGACTTGAATATGGGTAATGCTGGAGACATTTTGGAGGTCGTTGCATCAATCCAGGTGAGAGGTGCTGGTGCCCTAAAGAAGGATAGTACAGACGGGAATGCGTAAACATGGGCGTGTTCCAAAGACTTTGTGGAATCCAAGTCCAATATTAATTATTCCTTCTCCTTCCTTTCCCAGCCTGTCTGTAGTGCCTTCTATTCCTTCTTTTTAGTCTGTACCTCACTGCCTGAGGGTGTCTCTGTTCCAGTGTGAGCAAACATTGTTGACCCTCCTAGTAGGTTTGTCCTGGCTCTAGTTCTAAAACATTAGACAATGATCATACAATAAAATAGAAGGAGATTCTACATCTTACTCAGAAATACATTCTACCAGAGGAAAGGTGGTTGGGAGGGTAGGTAGAAGAAGATATAGAGGGGATAAATGATGATAAAGGGAGACTTGACTCAGGGTGGTTAACACACAATACAATATACAGATGATGTATTAGAGAATTGTATAATACTTTAAGCAATAAAACAAAATTTAAAAAAAAGAATTGTACACCTGAAACCCATATAATTTTATTAATCAATGTCACCCCAATAAATTCAATTAAAATGTTTTTTAAAAAGACATCCATTCTAATTATTATCTGCATATCACAATTAACACTTTGTTATTTTTAAGGAATTCAGAAATATACATGCACATATTCTTAAGTCTATGAGAATAGGGAATGGTATGATCTCCTATAAGAAATTGTTTTTTCAAGGAAACACTATTAGATGGCAGTAATTTATGATAAAAACCATGTCTTATACCTTCCTTGTCTATTTCAAGGCACCAACGTATATTAAATGGGGCAGGCAATGTGTGCTGAGTACATCTTAATTGAGTTATTGATAGAAATTCCTCTTTAAAATTTCCTTCTTACAACAGAGATGTAAGTTAAAGCTTTATCAGTCTGATATCTAGAAATTCCCCTTATTTTCAATGTCACTGTCATCTGCTCAGTACCAGAAATCATAGAAGTCCTGTTATAAACATTTTTTTTTGCTTTTTTTGAATGCAGTATCTTAATGATAGCTCATTGAAAAGTAGTTTCCCTGACCACCACATTTGTTTAATTCTTTTCCATTTCAATATTTGGCACCAGTTGTGCTACTTCTGGCCTGTAAGTAGTGCAAATTAGAATAATGCAACCTCATGTTCCCCATAAGTGACTTTACCCAGGTATATATACATGCAGACTCATCTAAGCATGAGATGGACTATTTCTAGAGCAAAAATATCTGTGAGATTGGTCAGGCCCCCACTAAGTAAACAGTGCTGTTGATTTGATTGCAGAGTTCACCTCTCAAATGCTACCACAAGAATTTGAAAACTCCTATTATTGCTGATAAAACTGGGTGCTAGATCAAGCAGCCTAAGGGTTGAAAGTCTTATTCCTGGGATTCTACATTTGGTCTGCCTTGCTCTCCTAGCTTTCTTTAATTTCTAAATTCTCTTTCTGCCTAGCTTAACACATGCCTAGGTAGTGTGCTGATCAGTGCCTTAAAATTTGTGTTACTCTTCTTTCAGTTAAGCTAAAAATGGATGTTACAAATAACTGAATAGGAAGTAAGTGGCATAAAAGCCCAGTGAAAAACGATTAAGTTTACAGAGCACAGAGTAAATGTCGATTAAAGGGAGGAATACAACCTTGGGGCCAGAGGTTTAACATGAATTGGCATCCAGTTCATTTCTGACTTATGCCATAAAATTGTAAAAAAAAGTTTTCAAAATAGTAATATAATGCCTTAAAATACTTAAACTTTTTTTACTTAATAGTGCTGTTCTCCCATATGTTTCAGTATTTATTGTAATGTTGACCATCTAGTATGTATTGATAATTTCTAATCCTGAGACATGTCAAAGGAATAGGACAGCTATCTAAGTTATCTATGTCATGTCCATTTATTGAACCCTTACTTTGTGACTTGTAATTTGTATCTGTTACCTATCTAATCCAGGGATATTGGAGGTTGTTAACGGTATCAGGTTCGCATTAATGGCTGCAGCTTAGCATTTGTTGATAGTTCCAGGCCTTAGGCTTGAAATTGAGAGTACAGAGAAAATTGGAAAAAGTTGTTCTTCTTAAGCATATTATATTCCCCCATATCTATGTTTTAAAGCCAATATTCTCTTCTAAGCTTCTCACCCACATACATATTTAGCTGCTTATATGACATTTCCAATGAATTTCTCATAGACACCTCAAATTTGGCTAGAATGAAAGAGTCGTTATCTTATTATCGAAAGCCAATCCTGCTCTCTTCTTTAGCCTATCAATCTTGAAAACTGAGAGTCATTGTAGAATCATCTTTTAAAAGTTTAACCCTCCAGTCTAATTGATGACTAAATACTTCTTTCCTATACTTTTGCTCATTCCTCTGCATTCACACGCCACTGCTTTCAGACCTCTGTCATTGCTTGCATTTGCAACTGTTTGCATTTGGTCTTTCTGCATTTGGTCCTCTACCACCCTTGCAATTCATCTTTCTCATTGCTGCCAGTGAGCTTTATCAAAATTAATTCTTCTGTTCCTGTAGCCTACCAGGTAAAATTTAAATTATTTGTCATTTCATTTAAAGCTCTTCATTATCTAAGCACTTGCCATCCTCTCTAAACCTATCATTTGCTGTGTTCATTCCTGCTTCTAAATGCTCCAACTTGACCTTTCCAAAGTGCAGTATGTCATCCCCTACCTGCAAATCATTCCATCTGTTGCCTAAGATGCCCTGCTTACTGTCTTTATTCCTCATTTTTTACTTCATGCTTTTGTCTCTCTCCCATCCTAGGCATCCTGTCCTCCCATAGTGTGTGTCTATATGTCATGTACACCTGACCTTATATATTTCTTTTAAAATGACTTATTACATGCTTTCTCCTAGTGATATTTCATAGTTTAAAAGAGAAAAGTTTCATGATTCATCCTAAGTTACAAATCACATATGATAAGGGTTATCATGGAGCCATCTTTTTTTCTGGTTGTAGTGGCTACTAGAGAATAATATATAGAATAATTTAATGTGTGCCTTTTTGTTTATTCAATAAAAATGAGTAAGACAAAATCTAGGTTCTCGAAGAATTCTAATTTTGTTGGGAAAACCAGTCCCATAAATTGATAAGTATGGGAAAGTGTGTTGGCATATCTCTGCAAATAACATGAATCACATATTATGAGTAAATTAATGGGTAGATAGATGGGAAAATGAATTTTAATGCAAAACCAACATTGAAGGTCTGGAGGAACAATTTGAATTTTCTGGCCCATAAAAGGTGGTCAAGAAATAACTGTGGACTGAATTCATTTTAGACCTTAGTTAGTGATTTTAAGGACTCAACTAAGGCTTCATCTGGTGTATGGTACTAACTAAACCTTAAAGAGTATGGAAGGCTTGGGTAGAAACACAAGGAAAGAAGTACATTGTAGGCCAGAGGAGTGTAAAGATATGAGGGAACAAAAGCGTATAGTATATTTGGGAAGAAGCAAATACTTTGATATTATTACAGCATAGAAATTACTATAAGGATAACTATATAAAAGAGTTTCTATAACTGGTGAAATTTTTAGTATATTAGCTATTCTAATAGACAATTAGATGCTATTGGTGTATGGTGTAATGAGCTAGAATTTTTCTCTTGCCTTTTTTTATATGGTACCAGAAGGAGATAAATGGCTTTGATCATTCCGGAAGATAGAACTGTAAGATTTTTGAATTGTTTGCAAATTCCCTTATATATTTTTAAAATATCTTTAAATAAATGGTTAAATATAGTGAATTTGAATGATAAATGACACAAAAGTAAAAGTATTATATAATTGGACACAAAATGAAAAGTGTTATATATGGCAGATAACTGAAAGATAAGGGTTACATAAGTAACTCATTCTTAAATTTTCTTTCAAGATTTTTTCTGTGCTTCTGTGCTTAAATTGAACTTGGCTTCCAGATCTTGACAGTTGATCTCATCACTGCAATTTCCTTTGTATTAAGTATATTATCCTTCTCTACTTCCTGAGGTCCCATTCAGCTATCTGCCAATCATAGATTAGATTATTACCGCTAGAAGGAATTATTTGTCTTGTATGCTTCATTACCCAGATGTTTCAATTGAGGACCAGCGAGGGGAACTAACTTTCCTAAATTCACACCTGGTCCTGGTTTGGAACATGATTCTAATTCTTGGTCCAATGATCTTTCCTCTAATTATGTTATTGATCCAAGAAGACCCTGGCTTTTCTTGCAGGTTTACTCACACTCTTTATCAATATACTTCCCAACATACCAATAAAATGGATACCCACAAAAATACCAGTGTTTTGTGGTGAAGGTGGCACGGAATCTCTATCAAAATATCAGTTTTTGAGGCTTCTATCCTTCCCTTAGGCTTGTTCACATCTTCTTGCCTCTGAAGTTATCTAATGGCTTACAACTCCACTTGATGTATTCTGAGATATAGATTTTCATTTACAGTTTAATAGTCCCTTTTTCAGTTTCCTTGGCAACTGATTAAATTTTAAAACAATAAAGTTGCTTTAAGCTGGAATTTAAGAAAAAAATTCAACCTGTTCCTATCCTAGTCAAATTTTTAGAAATCTCAGATAATTGTAACTTTTTTTTTTGTAATTTACTCTCACTATTTTTACAGCCAGGGCAGAACATGTTACTCTTTGTTCTCAATTATAAGAAGTACCATAGATCCTGTGAAACATAGATCCTGTGGAACAAAATGTAAAACTATCATTTCAGTACTTCGGTAAATGGAGTTATTGGATACAAATATAAAAGTCCTTTCTGCATCCCAACTTTTTCATGTATTTTACCACCTTACATGGCCCCTGGCCTCTTCCCACTCTATTTGTACTGTTTTCTGTTCTCCCTTGGATCCTCCACTCTAAAATTCTTTGTATTTCTTTATGCCTATAATTTTACCCATACTTTGATCTGTGCTGTTTCATCTAAAAAACTTGCCATCAGGCTTATTTTTTCATATCCAAGGTCCCATCAGGTTTACCTTAGAAAACAAAACAAAACAAAATAAAACAAAACAAAACAAAAGCATTTTAAAAAAGGTTATTCTGGAGCCAATCATTTACATGTAACGGCCTATTCTGATCTAAGGAGTAAGAAAGAGTAAGGAGATGTTTCTTCCAAACCTAGTGCTCGGCAGCCTTAGCTGGGAAGCAAGAAGGATATAAAGAGAAAACTCTGTTGCAGCAACATTTGTAAATCAACCACTTTCCATAGAGATGAAAAGAGTAAAATATCACCCCTTGAGAAACTCGTATCTTAATGGTGAACACAGGCATAGATAGAACCTATATATCTGTTTACCTAGTGCCATCTCCACTTAGATAAATACAGGCCTTTCAAACTGAAAAGGTAAAAAAAAAATAGATTTCCATTTCTTGCTTCCTACTCAGGTCAGATTCCCCATCTCAGTAAATGATGTTATTTCATCACCAAAGACAGAAAAGTGAAAGTTATACCTTTTCTTCACTTTCCACATTCAATCCATCATCAGCACCTACTAGTCTACCTTTAAAGTAGATTTTAAATATATTTACTTCTCACCCAAATCATGGCAAAGCAAAGCATTAAGCATTCTGTGAGCTCAGTTGTGTCACCTCCATTCCATTCTAGGTAGTGCAGGGAGAGCAGAATCAGCAAAGGTTGCTTGGAGGAAATCAGCTAGCTGAGATGGTTTTTACCTATCAAACTCCTACTCTTCACTCAGAACACATCCCGATTGTCACCTCCATCATGCTGCCACTACATCTTGTGCATACTTCTCTTTCATTTCATTGTGCATAGTCTGTTTCTTGAGCCATGAACTTCATGATGCCAGGAACCATGTCATATCCATGCCTGCATATTCCGTACCTGGAGCTGTATATGGCAAATATGTGATGTCTCTTGGACAAATGGGCATAAGGGTGGAGATTAGAAAATGTGTGCTTCCTATTGGTGTTTATGAAACAGCAGATATTTTTTTTAAATCTTTATTGTTTAAAGTATTACATATGTCCCCCTTTTTACCCATTGACCCCTTCTAGCCCATCCCAGGCTTCACCACATTATTGTCTGTGTCCATGGGAGATATATGTATGTGTGTGTGTGTGTGTGTGTGTGTGTTGCCCATCCCAGGCCTTCACCACATTATTGTCTGTGTCCATGGGTTATGTGTATATATATATATACAACTTCTTTGATTGATCTCTTCCCACCTACCAACCCATTCACCCACCACTGCCTTCCCTCTAAGACAGTGGTTCTCAACCTTCTGGCCCTTTAAATACAGTTCCTCATGTTGTGACCCTACCATAAAATTATTTTCGTTGTTACTTCATAACTGTAATGTTGCTACTGATATGAATCGTAATGTAAATATCTGATATGCAGGATGGTCTTAGGTGACCCCTGTGAAAGGGTCATTCGACTGCCAAAGGGGTCGCGACCCACAGGTTGAGAACCTCTGCTCTAAGATGTGGGACATACTATTGAAACAGCAGATTTTTAAGTGATTGGGCATCGCATCTAATATGTCAACATATGATTACATGACATTGAGCTGAGCTTGAGAGCATTTCCAGTAAAAGCCAGATATTAGCTTGTTTTAATTCTGATAGTTACTTTTCACCCTGCCTTGAGCTAAATGACTTACAGTCTCTATCACTATTGCTACTTATGCAAAAATGACAAAACATGGATGCTCCTTTCTTGTTAATTTCTTTAATGCTAAACTTTTCAATAAAAATTGGAGGTTTCACTTTACTAATCACAGTAAACCTTTCCTAAATACTTATTATTTGCAAAACCTTTAGTAAAAGTGACTAACTGGTTCAAGCAACTGAATGCTGTGCTGCATATTGTTGTTACCAGAAGGGATTATATAATGGAGATAACAGTCTCTCTCTCTCTCTCTCTCTCTCTCTCTCTCTCTCTCTCTCTCTCTCGCAAAATAGGAGCAGACATTTCCCATTTCTAGCCCAGATGCTACCATTTCTCTGTTATTTGCACTTTAGAGAGAGAGAGAGAGAGAGAGAAGGATATATATATACACACACACATATATTACCAAAATGTGTTTTTAACATCATCACACTCACAATATTCTAAGACAGGATGGTTCAGCTGCCTTAAGTTCATAATTCTTTTACTTATATGTTTTGGAGTCACAAAGAATATGAGAGTACAAATCTTCATTCCATCCTTCTTGATTCATTAAAAAAATAATTATCCCTGGCATTTCTCCACACACTGAAAGGTTGCTGGTTCGACTCCTGGTCAAGGCACATGCCTGTGTTGAGGGCTTGATCCCCAGTAGGGGACAGGCATGCAGGAGGCAGCCAATAGTTGATTTTCTCTCTCCCTCTTCCTTCCTCTCTCTAAAAATCAATTAAAAATCTTTATAAATAAAAACCATTAGTCCATTTCCTCTTGCTCTGTTCATCCTCACATTCAACTTTAGCATAAGCTAAACTTTTTTCTTTCCAGTGTACACAGGTATTCAGAGAAGATGACTATGGTCTCTGCATTTAGAAACTGAGTGACATAACTACAGATAGGAAGAATAAAATTCTGGTAAAATATGTAATTTGTTCACAAAACTATTTATTTGAAGGTCATTAATTATAAAAGAACATAATTGCAATTTTAATGTTGCTAAGCAACCAAATGCTTTTCATGGAATCATTTCAGTTAAGAAAGGACGATAATCCCATACACTCCAGCTCCGCTGACAATCCTCTGCAGAATACATTTGGAATCTTTTAAGAGCTCTGTTTAATGCTAGCAATCAAAATGTTCTGATGTTGTCATGTGTTAGCTACCATAGTGGGATAAATTGAATATAGAATTTTTCATCTTAAAAATTGAGAATTGTTTCAAAGTGTTAGCTTACAGCAGGACTTCTCTTATGAATTATGTCACAGAGAGAACTTTAAAAATATTTCAAGATAAATTTACCAGAAGGGATTATATAATAGAGATAACTTAAATATTTGCAACATGTGACCAGAGATTAACATTCCCAAAGATGACAGCCCTTTATCTGCTAATCGGGTTTATGAACTTGCTGTGGATTTGGATAAATCTGTAGGGAGGAATGAAATTCAGCATTTATGGAATCATTTTTTAAAACTTTCATTTTCTAATGCTTCAGTTATCTTCACTTATAAGATGAATAACATCTACCTATGCAATACAGTTTCATTAAACAGAATGGAGGGGGTGTAAAATAGCACAGGCTTTGTAGTCTCATTATCTGTGTTCTAGCCAGCCATGCTTTGTCACATACGGCTCTGTGACACTGGGTCATTCGCTTAGTCTCTCTGAACCTCGTTTTCCTCCTCTCTTTTTTGTGGCAGATAATATCTACCACATCAAATTACTGCCACAGTTCAATGTGATTTGCATTCAAAATAAACACTCAGTACAACATCTGGTACCTAAGAAAGAGTGAGCTCATTGGTAACAGTGCAGTGATTCATTAGTTGGTCCTTCAGTGGGCATGAGGATGGGCAGTAGAAATGTGCTTCCTCAGAGTGGTTCTGAGCAAGCAGATTTTTACATTAAGTGACTGGGCATCCTATCTAATGGATCAAGTATATGATTAGATGGCATCGTCTCATTTTTGACACCTGAGCCGAGCGGGAGGTTGCTGTGAACACAAGATATCTGATTGCTTTCTTTTCAGTACTTGCTTTCCACTGTGCCTGCTGCTGTATGGTTTCCTAGAGTGAAGAATATGGAAGGAAAATTATGTGCTGTGCTGGCGAATGTATAACAACTGAATCTGGGAGAAAACTATGGGTGGGAAGCTGGCATTGGAGGAGTTTGATTTATAGCATTATAAGACATTAGGAAAAATATGCATATTGGGTGGGCTCCTGTAGGCTAGCATGAGGCTGGCACCAGCGCTCCACTGATTATGGGGAAATGTTTTTTCTTCTGTGTATAGAAGGACTTACTACCAGCAGATTTATGGGGTCAAAAGGCAGAATGTAAAAATAATCACTACTGTTTCCTGTGTGCCAGTGTGTAAGGTGCTTTGCAAACACTAACCCATATAATCCTCCCCAAACCCTGTCAAGTAGGTGTTTTTATCCATTTTACAGACAAGAGAAATAGGTTAAGAAATATTCTAAGTACAAAAAAAGAAATAGAAGTGACCCTTCAATTCTGTCATAATATGTCTTGTGCTGCCTCAGTCACATGGACGTCATCCTCATTATCCAGAAAGAAGGAAAAACAGAATCAGAAGTCAAACTTGTGTAGTCATGGTTATTCTGTAGTAGACCTTTGGGATGCGTGTGCTGCTCGAACTGCCACCTCTGCTTCATTCCTTTCCTTTCTCTTTGCTTTTATTCTAGTGTCTCTGCCCTGGCACCTCCCTACCCGCATTCTTCTTTTCCACTCATAATGTGGTGCTCTAGAGCCTGGAGAATTTTAAATAGTTCATTTGTTTTGACAAACAGACAACATCCAGGTGATAAACTATTGTTTTATAATGGAGGCCCAGTCATGACATAGATGGGCAATAAGGAAGAGACAACACGTAATGCTGAATTGTTCATTGGATTCTAAAGACTGAAGGATGATTCTAATGAACAAATCATTGGAACATAAGTCCATCACATTGAGTTTGATTTGAAGTTTTCTCCAAATTACTATTAGGGGATGGTTAAAGGTCATTAAATCCAACAGACAGCCTCCACATCTCTAACTATATGCAAAGACATCTTCACTCCATTTTGAAAGTGTGGGAACAAACACAATATTTAGAAAATAATTAATTTGGGTCTGAGGTAGTATAGTTAACTTTACATTCAGTCCTCAGTAAATGGCTTAATCTCCAAACCTCAGTTTTCATCTTTAAACTGGACATGATATTAATTACTAACTAATAAATTTGTTGCAAAGATAAAAAGCAATATGTTAGTATAGGGCTCAGTGCTCTGCCTTGCATGCATAGTGAATGGTCCATGATGAAACCTAAAGTTTCCCAATGTTCAGCTCATAGAGAGGTAGCCTCAATTATAATAGAGACAATCTTAAACAAGCCAATATGTATAAAATCATAGGGACATATCTGGCAAAAAAATATGTACTTAATAAAAGTTAACCATCCATGGTATGGTTTTATTATTACTACTAGGGGCCTGGTGCACGAATTCATGCACCTTTGAAAGGAACTGTGGGCTGCGAGGCTACAGTGGGCACAAGGGCAGGTCTTGGCCCATCCTCCGCGCACCTGTCCGGCCCCTCCCACCACGGTCCCTGGTCCCCTGTCTGCTGGCAGCTCTGCTCCCACCGCCACTCGCACGCACTAAAGGCACTGGGTCTGGCACGGAGTGATTGGGGCCAGCTCCAGCAGCACGTGTACGCAGGCTGTTGCTGGCAGTGGGTGCAAGCAGCAGCTGCTGCCCCAGTCACCCCTCAGGAGCAGGGGGAGGTGGAGAAGCCCTCCGGGGCGATTGGAGCTGGCAGCCGCCACTGGCACCCGCTGACAGCATTGATCGAGACCAGTGCCAGCCCCGGCAGCAGGTGTGAGCACCACAGCGTGAGGGAGCAAAGAATTTTCAGTAACCACCAGAGGCTCGCCTCGATGACAATGAATAGCACCCCACCTTGGTCTGGTGACCCCGCTCACCTGCTCCACCATCCCGCCGCGGCCAATACTTGCCATGCTTTGTGCTCTGCCGCCTGCTGCCAACGCTCACCATGTTCCGTGTGCACCCCCTGGTGGTCAGCAGCACACATCACGACCAGTTGTTTGGTTGTTCTGCCGTTTGGTCTACTTGCATATTAGCCTTTTATTATATAGGATTACTATTTCTATAAGAAGAATTGATTTTTTTTCTTATTAGAAATCTAGAAATTCAATCTTAGTCTTTTGAAAACTAAAAACCTACTAATATACATTTTCATAAATATATAATACAAGGAGAAAAAATCTAAATAAATAAAAATTATAATTTCATGAATCACAATATTTTTAATGAATAAAGCCAAAATGTTTACCTAACGGGGACAGCATACGAGGAAGGCTTAGAAATCACGTGTATAAATGCAGTGCCATGCTAATGTGATTCTCAGGCTCCAGCTGTCATATAGCCATGTTCTTGGCAGCCAGGACTGTCCCTAATTCCTCTGCTCAGTATGGTATCTCAGCTTTGTTGGCTTGTCAATTTCAACAGGTGTCACTGAGCTAAGAGGCAAATGGACCCAGGATGCTAGTTCCCTCGTGGTGGCAGGACTCTGTGCCTGAGTTGTTGTATGGTCAGCACCTTGAAGGCTCCCCTCTTTGTTCACACTTAGCAGGAACCCAGGCACCCTTCGGGAAGTCACTGAGCAGCAGATCATGCTCACTGTTTGCCTGACAAATGGGCCCGGTTGGAAGCAACCAGGGGACCATCTGTGAGAATCAAATGTAGTTATGATGGCTGGACTCCCAGCCAGGAAAATCCAACCTGCTTGGAAATTCCAAGCACAGGGCTGTACCACACCTTCGCTTCACTTAACTGTATGTCAACATAATACGTGCACAGAAGAGTGAGTGGAGTGATGTGAATCTGCTTGTATTTGTGAACAAATGAAAGTTGCACGCCTACGCATAATAAGGACTCTCGCGTGTATCTTGTGAGGCCCATCTCTGTTTCTGTCATGTTTTCAGCTCACTGCTGCCAATGCTCAGAGCACATTCTGGTACTCTTTGGAGTCAGATGCGAACAGTGCTGATAATCAGAGAGATGTATTAAAGATGGTGAATTTTCTCTTTCCCTTTGTGCTTCTGTTTTTAGCCACCTTTACCCACCACATGCTTTTCAAAATAAGCCTTGCACAAAATGTTACATCAAAAGAAAACATAGATACAGTAGCTTGGTTGCTTCTCTATGTCCCATTTGTTTGTTTTTCCAGCTCTGAATGCCATATGTACAGCTATTCAGAAAGACTAGGATCATCCTGAGTTGATTTTCAAGAAGCATTTAAATTTCCTATTTTAAAAAAAAGCTTTTTAGAAAACCCTCCATGATTTAATGACTACAATGTGAGTAGATCAAAGGGTAAGCTTTTTAGAAAACCATCCATGATTTAATGCAGGGGTCCTCAAACTTTTTAAACAGGGGCCAGTTCACTGTCCCTCAGACCGTTGGAGGGCCGGACTATAGTTTAAAAAAAAACAAACTATGAACAAATTCCTATGCACACTGTACATATCTTATTTTGAAGTAAAAAAACAAAACGGGAACAAATACAATATTTGTATTTGCATGTGGCCCACGGGCCGTAGTTTGAGGACCCCTGATTTAATGACTACAATGTGAGTAGATCAAAGGGTAATGCAAATGTGTGTTACTCCTTAAAGCTGCTCCCATTGGTAATAAGAATTTATTTATGAGAAGTTGTATTGATCACTTATTTTTATGTCTGTAAGAATTCATTTGAGATATGTATCCAAAATATATAGATATTCCTTAAGTGCAAACTAATATTTGATAACATTCATGGGTATTATGTATGTACCCTCAAATGCATTGCCTAAATTCACCCTCTTTACTCTAAAAACTCCATGAGATTCAGTGGTATTGTAAGCCCCATGTTCTAAGTGAGTAAGCTGACTCAGAGAAGTTAAGATACTCTCCCAATATCATACAATGGATAACTAGCTTAGTAAACCTTAGCTTGATAGGTTAAGAAAAGGAGTCTAAAACCATGATTAGTCTAAAACCATAGTCTCAACTAGCTGTAGGGGGAGTTAAAAAATTAAGAAACCAAACAAAACACTTGATGCTTTTACTACTATTTTGGAAATGTTCAAGGATGACCCAAGGGAAGTAAAAAAAAGTAAATCCTTGATTAGAAAAAGCAGCGTACTATACTGGAGAAGCAGCCTAGCATAATATTCAAGAGCATTCCACCAGGGAAGACAAGTATTAAAATAAGTTGCACACTTAATTGTTATCTTCATAAGTACTACAAGAGAAAACAGGCAAGTTGCTATAAGAGCCTATTAAAAGAAGACTTCTTTTATCTTATTTCTGCAGGAAAGGATTCTGCAGACGAACTGAGACCTAAAGAATGAGTTAGACTTTGCTCAGGAAAGAAGGTATGGGGAGAACCTGCCTGGCAGAGGGAGGAGCTTCTCGTTTTTTTAGCAAATGAACAAAGCCAGGTGGCTGGGACATGGAGAGGAAGAAGGAGATGTAGCACTAGCCAGGAAGAGGTGATGAGGGCCAGGACTAGGTGGGTGTCATGCCGAAGAAGGAGAGAGAGAGGATGCAACAGCCATCATGGAGTTGTCATTGATGGACCTTCGGGACAGTGTTGGTGTGTGAGGTGAAGATGGTTGTTCTGAAGCAGATGTGCTGTGGCTCTTGCTTTTTTGGTGACTAAGAATCCAAATAAGTAATTTTTTTTAGCTTCCATATAGAAGTTAGGAGGAGGAGCAGTTCCAAGGGTGATAAACCCCTTCCATAGCTCTGTGCGCGGGTGGGCATGCCTGTGGGTGTGTGAGGATATTAATTTCTGTAATTCTGAAATTAGAAAACTGAAGTCATTTACTCTTTCTCCTGCAAGAGCACAGAACAAAATCCTGTCACTGAAATCCTCAGATAATTGGGGGTTTTCTAAATAGCAGGAAAATGGAACACCCATCCAAACTCTACACAGTGCTCTCCTTCCTCCTTGCTCAACTCTGTTGCAATGTGATTCTTTATACCCAGCAGAGCCTCATGGATTTAAGGCACCAGTTTGCTTGTTTTCTTTAGAGCAAATGCCACCAGGGCAAGATTCAGTCAGATGAGAAATGGAAGGGATCTCAACGGCCTGCTACTCCCAAAGAGCTGTGAAAGGCTAGATTATCCTTACAGGGTTCCCATTTGCAGCTCTAGCAGCTTAGCTAGACACTTCATGTATTCAGGGAGCAGCTACAAACAGCAGATAGAACACAGGCTTTAGGGGAAACATCCCAGTTTGAATACCGTTTCTATCACTTTCTGACTAGTTATGGTTACTGAAGCAAATTGCTCTCTATGCATCGAATTCTTCATCTATAAAGGATTTTGGTGATAATTAAACTCAGTAAGTTATACAAGTTATTTATTATACAAAGTGCAGCCTTGGTCTGGAAAGAGTAAGCACTAGATAAATGGTAGCACATTTTATTTTACCCAGGAGAGCAGCCAGCCGAGATCTTGCTTCAGTAGAGAGCAGTGAACTTGTTATATAAAATACATTTGAACTTCGTGAAAATATCTTGTGATAAATAATACGAAACACATCTTCTCCCACTCTAATAGAGAAACATTTTTATTTAAAAATACCCGTATTGCCCATCCTGTGTGGCTCAGTGGTTGAGTGTCCACCCATGAACCAGGAGGTGATGGATGGTTCGATTCCTGGTCAAGGCACATGCTCTGGTTTCAGGCTTGATCTCCAGTAGGGGGCATGGAGGAGGCAGCTGATTGATAATTCTCTCTCATCATTGATGTTTCTATCTCTTTCCTTCTCCCTTCCTCTCTCTGAAGTCAATTAATAAATACATATGTGTACATTAAAAAATACCCGGATCAATTAAGAACAAGAACTTGCATTGGTCATTTAATTTTTCTGGTCAATATCTCCTTCTTTTATACAAAAATCACATTAGACTAGACCAGTGTTGTCCAATAGAAATATAATGAGAACTACATGTATAAATTTAAATTTTCAAATGGCACCATTTTAGAAATGAAAAGGGGCAGGTGAAAGTTTATTATATTTTATTCAATCTAATATATCTAAAATATTGTCATTTCAACATGTAACCAATATAAAAGTGATTGACCTATTATGCTTTCTGTTTTTATGTTTTTATTACGTCTTCAAAACCACCAGGTGTTTTACACATTCAGCATATCTTACTTCAGAGCAGCTACATGTCAGGTGGCTAGTGGCTACCATACCAGACAGCCTGGGGCTGGAGAAGCTCTCAAAATCTTTCCATGTCTAACATTCTATGATATTGACTACATATTAAGCTATTTGCTTTTTTATTTTTATTGAATGTTTTTATGAGCACGTGGGTTTACCAATTGTGAGGGCTGAATTTCTGATTTAACTGAGTTAAAAATGAGGGGGGAAAACACATCTAAATTGCTTAGCAACTGCTGAGTGGTAATGTGGTTCGATCTGTCCAGGAATCCATTCTGAGGCTAAGTGACTAATGTCCCTCTCTTATTTTTTTTAAATGGAATACATTATCAAATGGTTATATTTAAATTAACACTGCCAAAATCTACTAGTACATGTGTTGTCAATTTAAATTATTAGATGCCCCAGAATTATAACCTTTACCGGTTTCTATCAAGTATACATTATTTGCTGGAGGCATATTCCTCGTACTCCTTTTATGTGATAAAATTATGTTCAATTTTATTGACACATACTATCAATCACAACGTAGTATAACATATAACCAAGCCGACACTATTTCTGATTCCCACGACATTAAAACATACCATTTGGATATTTCATCAAGAAATTAGGAGTATAGAATTTTTTTCAATTGATTTCTATATGAATAGATTTTATTTTTTAGAAGTTTTAGAAGTACAGAAAATTTGAGGAAACAATACCAAGAGTTCTCTATTGCTCTCAAACGCATACATAAATGGTTTTCCCTATTATTAACATCTTTAAAATATATTAATTATGCACTAATATGCTACATTTGTTAAAATTAATGAAAAATATTGGTATGCCCTTATGAAGTAAAGTCACTAGTTTATTAATATTGTTTTAGTTTTTACCTAATGTCCTTTTCCTGATCTGGGATCCTGCCCAGGGTACCAATTTAGTCATCCTATCCTGTCTTGTTAGGCTTCTCATACCTGTGACTTCCCTTGCTTTTGATGACCTTGGGAGTTTCCCTGGTCAGATATTTCATAGAATATTCCAAAATTGAGATTTGTCTGATTTTTTTCCTTATGGTTAGGTTTCTGGATGGTAGCTCACAGAGGTCAAGTGACATTTTAATCACATTATATCCAGGGTGCATCCTATCAACAAAATGCAGATGGATTAATGTGGACCTTGATCACCTGGCTGAAAGAGAGTTTGTCAGGTTTCCTCACTGTAAAGTCACTCTCTCCTGCTGCTCCCATACATTTACTCTTTAAAAGGAAGTCACAGTATTTATCCTCTAGCACAGATAAATACTTACTTGTTTTATCTAGAATTCTTCTGCAGTGAAAAATTTTCTATTCTTCCCATTTATTTATTTAATTATTCACTTATATCAGTGTGGAGTTATAAATATTTATTTTATACTTTAGATTATAACCCAGTAATACTTGTTTTGTTGCTCAAACTGTTCATCTTTGTCTACTGGGAGTCCTTTCAGTTGGTTCTTATGCCCTTTGACATACCCCACCAATGAGTTTTATTGTTTTGTGAGAGGTTCCTTACTTTATGGTACTATGTAATAAATACTCCAGACACATCTGGCATATTTTCAGTACCTAGAATCAGCCATGTCTCCAAGCAGCCTTTATTAGGGAATGGTAATAGAAATCAGATCTGAATGCTAGGTATGCTCATTACTACTGAGCCCTTCCAGCTGCCAGAGCAAAGAAATATATACTTTATATATTTAGGTGCTTTATCCTGAAGATGCTTTAGATTGCTGACAGATCTAAAGGGACAAATAAACAACAAGACAATAATAGTAGACTTCAATGCCCCATTTTCAACAATGGGTAGAATAGCCAGACAGAAAATCAATACAGAAACAGAAGACAGCACTAAAAGACCCTAACAGACATACTCAGAACATTCCACCAAATAGCAGTACAATTCCTCAAGGGCATATGAAACATTCTTCAGGGTAGACCACATGTTAGTTTTCAAAACAAGTCTCAAAAAATCAAGAAGATTGAAATTATACCAAGTATTTTTGATTAGAATTGCACTGGATCTGCAGATCAACTTGGGAAAAATCAACATCTCAACAACATCCACTTTTCCAAATCATGAACACAGAACATCTCTTCACTTATCTAGATCTTACCTGATTTATTTCATCATAATTTCATAGATTTCCACATTCAGATGCTGTACATATTTTGTTAGAATTATTTCCCAAGCATTTCATTCTTTCTTATGCCAATTTAAATGGTATTTTAATTTTATTTTAAAATCCCAAGGGCTTATTACTGGTAAAAAAGAAAAAAGAAAGCAACTGACTTTGGTATACCACCTTGTATCTTGTGACCTTGCTCTAATTGCTTATTAATTCCAGGAGTCTTCTTGTCAATTCTTTGGGATTTTCCACATAAGCAATCATTATTATATCTGTGTATGATTAATAGAGTTGCATTTTTTTGTTAATCCTCATGGGAGGATATTTTTTTCCATTGCTTTTCAGAGAGAGAATATAAGGGAGAGAGGAGGAGGAGAGACAGAGCAAGAGAGAGAGAGATGGATTGATTGCCTCCTGCATGCTCCCCAATCAGGAACAGGGAGTGAACCTGCAACCAAGGTACATACCCTTGACTGGGAATCAAGCCTGCGCCCCTTCAGTGGCTTGGCCACTGAGCCACAAGGGCCAGGGCTAGAGTTTGCATTTTTATGGCTAGATTTCTTGAATTTATTATCATTGAAATATATTTTAAATATATTTTTATAAAGTTAGCATTAATTTTATTTCAAAGAGAGGGAGACAGAGATAGAAACATCAATGACCAGATAGAAGCATCCATTGGCTGCCTCCTGTGTGCCCCCTACTGGGGATTGAGCCTGAAACCCGGGCATATGCCCTAACCAGAAATCAAACTGTAACCTCCTGGTTCATGGATGAATACTTAACCACTTAGCGCACACTGGCCAGGCCCATTATAATTTTTAAATTTTTTATATTGGCAATAGCAACCATAATTTTTCTTCAGTTTCAAATCATTACGTGCTATATATTTTTTCTCTTTGTAACTAGCTTTGATGTGTGAACATATAGAAAATGTTTTTTCTAGCTAGATTCATAGACACTCTTTGACTATTACAGAGATTAGGAATTTGGAAAAAGATAAAGGGTTAAGCTTTTCTTCCCCTACCCTCACCCTTCCACTCCACCACCCCCCGCTCCAAATGCTGTGGGTACAAACTGAATCCCATTTCTGCATGGAGAATATAAATTATTCACAATAGTCACCATCACCATCACAATTGGCATTAATTGATCATTTGCTATGTGCTGTTGTCTCTTTTTACCTGGATAACAATCCTGGGAGATGGTTATTAATGTGTTTGCCCTTTCACAGATGAGTAAATTGAGGTTTAGTAAAGTTAAACAGCATATCTAAATTCATGTGGCTAGCAAGTGAAGGAGTCAAGATCTGACTCTAGCCTTCTGATTGATTCATCATATAACTGAGTATTTGATTAAGAGTCAGAAAAGCCAATAAAATACCATGAAATCAAAATAAGATGTCTTTTATTTTCTCACTTGGGGAACTAAATGCTATCAGTTCTGTTTTGAAATGTTCTTAACAATGGAAATAAACATTGTATCATCAAGTGTGGTATGGAAGCAATCCTGCCCATTAGCTGAGGACTCACAATGGGCAAGCAGTGGAAGGTAAAACTGGATCAGTATAGTGGGGCTGGATTATAAAGGACTTTGAAGTCCACATAGAGCTTAACCTTGATGAATTAGAAAACAAAACATCTTTGAAGATTATTCAGGAAGATGGTATGCTATTCTGAAAGCACTAGGTCCCTGAGACAAGATCCAGTATTAGAATAAGCAAGGGAGAGAGAGTTTGCTTGTATATTGTACCCAGCAATTCATTTAGTAAACATTTATGGTAGATACAATACTAGAAGCACCCTGAACAAAAATACTTTAGGTGTCATCCCAGTTGTTAAGCAGTTTATTGCCTACTGTTAAGTAGGAAAATGTCAATTATGCTAAGTGAAATAAGCTAGTCACATGATCTCACTCATTTGTGGAATATAATGAACAACATAAATAAACTGATGAACAAAAACAGATCCAGAGACAGAGAAGCATCGATCAGACCGTCAAACCTCAGAGGGAAGGTAGGGGAGGGTGGGGGTAAGGGAGAGAGATCAACCAAAGGATTGTATGCATGCATATGCTTTTTGGTGACAGAGCTGGGTAACTTTATCTCAAGCAGTAGTATCTGCTCACCAGTTTTCAATTCAGCAAGGTAACTGGAAATGAAGTCTCATTTAATTAAGATTAATGCAATACCCATTTTTAAGACTAAAAAACAAATACAATTCTGTAGTATTTGAATATCTTCAAGGTCAAACTGTATACAATTTTTATATATAAAACTGAAAACAAAAAGGAAAAATTTGAAAAATATTATTTATTTCTAATATTCTGTTTCTAGTCCCAGTGGTAAACCAAAATGAGAACATAATCTTTCAAATAATGAATTCAAGGAAGTTTCTCTTCAAACTTATCTCTCAAAATGAATTTGAATTTATTCTGAATTTAACTCTGTCCTTAAATTTTTTTATTATTATTTTTTAATCCTCATCTGAGGACATTTTTCCATTGATGTTTTAGAGAGAGTGGAAGGGAGAGACAGAGAGAAACATCAATGTGAGAGAGACACATCAATTGGTTGCCTCCCACATGGGCCCCAATCAGGGCCCAGGGTAGAGCCTGCAACCTAGGCACATGCCAATGACTGGAATCAAACCTGATTCCCTTCAGTCCACAGTCCAATGCTCTATCCATTGAGCAAAACCGGCTAGGGCTCTATTCTTAAATTTTATTAAATCTTGCCCTTGGACCAGGGATTGGTGGCACTAAGTACTTATCTACTTAGAGTTTTCCATTTTGGTCTCATTACCAGGGAAAGATCTATCTGCTGCTTCTACCTTTCGAAGTGTTTTCTTCATTCCTGTCACCTTCCCCACTGTCACTGGCTTTGCCTCTAGACAGGATTCTGGATTGAGTACCTGCAAAGGACAGAAACAGTTGAGAGAAAGGTGACGTCATTATGAAATGAGGAAATAAGATAAATAAACATCTTTTTAAAACAGAATCCTTTGGGAGTCAAGTCAGTGGGCACCAGTTCTCCTCTATCCTACATAGAAAGATAGGTTGGGGTATCCATTGACACTGATGGGCCTTGGGTCAACTGGATATTATCAAGCCCTTATGGTTTAACCAGGAACCATCTCCTCTGGGCCTTGTAAAAATGCCATCCTCTCAAATGCCTCAGGCAGCTCCAAACAAGGGAAAAAACTAACTAAATAAAAAATCCAGGCTTGGGGGTGGTGGCTGGGGACCCTCCTCCCAGAGCTTGCCTACAGCAGCCCTTTGTCACTGATATCACTATTGACATGTGCTGTCACATCATCCTTGGTGTTTGGGAGAATATAGAGAGATATCCAAACTTGTCATCTGCTTGGAGATAAGGGGCCAGCAAAGAAAGGACCTTAAAAATGAAAAATACAGGATATTTTAAAAAATCCTTGCCCTTAAAACTCCTCTTTTCAAACAGCCACTTGGGAAGACAGTTGAGCAGTTTCTTATAAAACTAAACATACTCTTACCATGTGATTCAACAATTGTGCTCCTTGGTATTTACCCAATGGAGTTGAAAACTTAGGTCCACACAAAACCCTGCACCTGGATGCTTACAATTGTTTATTCCTGGTTACCAAAACTTAGAAGCAACCACAATGTCCTTCAGTAAGGGAATGAAGAAGTGAATTGTGGTATAGCCACACCAGATACTGGAATATTATTCAGCACTAAAAAGAAATAAAATATTGCAACCAAAAGACATGGAGGGAACTTAAATGCATACTACTCAATGAAAGGAGCCAACCTGAAAAGCTACATACCATATGATTCCAACTATATGACATTATGAAAAAGGCATAAGTATAGAGAGGAAAAAAGATCTGTTATGTTAGTGGGAGGAGAGGAAAAAATATTAGGTGGAGCACAGGGGAGTTTTAGGGCAATGAAACTATTTTATATGGCACTGTAATGGAGGATTCATGTCGTCATACATTGTCAAAACTCATTCACAGAGTAAACCCCAATGTAAATTGTGGATTTTAGTTTAAAATAATGCATTAATATTGGATCATCAACTCTAACAAATGTACCACACTAATGCAACATGTTAATAATAGGGGAAATAGTGATGAGGTATACTGGAACACTCTGTCTGTGTTTTTCTAAAATTTTCTATAAACCTTAACATGTTCCCCAAAGAACTGCACTATTTCTAAAAGCTATCATTTGCAACCAACCATATAAAATATTCAAGAAGAAGCTGAATGTGACATATGTAAGTTCTTATGGAAGAACTTACTATAAAACAACCCAAAAAATGTATAAGATTATATATATATATATAAAAGCCTAATATGCAAATTGTCTCCATGGGAGTTCGACAGGGAGACTGATCGCTCACTATGACATGCACTGACCACCAGGGGGTGGTACAGAATGAAGGAAGACCCTGGCTGGCAGCTGGCAGCCGGGGAAGGGAGGCCTTGATCAGCAGCCGGAAGGCCCTGATTGTACCTGATAGCTGTCGAGGCCTAGGGACCCTACTGGTGCACAAATCTCGTGCACCGGGCCTCCAGTACAAAATAAAATGAGTAATATTCTTGAGTAAAAACAAAACAAAACAAAACAAAAAACCCAGGATATTTAACAAGGCCAAGGTCCAAATATACTGTTTAGACTCAGAATGCTTTGGGAATTCAGTGGATAGTTAGGGACTATCAAGAGCTCTGAGTGTATTGTGGCAAAATCAGGGATTTTGGGGCCCATTGACCTGGGTGTAAAATCAGGCTTTGCCACTTCTTGACCATGTAACCTGGTATAAGTCACTTAACCACTCTGTGATACATTCGTTTTTTATTGGCAATGTCTAATAATAGTTATACTATCGGGCAACAATACAAGTAAATTGTCTAGTACAGAGCCAAGCATGTAGTTGGTCTTCAATAAGTGGGAGCCAGAATTATTGATCAGTGTTCTATAGTAAACTTTCTTCTTTTTCAATTGGCATATAGATACATGACTACTCTGGGATAGGTAGGCCTTCCCTTGTCCTAAAATCCAGAGGTTTTCAAAGTCTGGAACTTTTAAGTGTTTCCCAGATATTATTTTTGGGATTCTAGAAAATGCCTCTGATAGAACCTCTATGGGTTGATTCCTGGGTCAGGAATAAGCTCCTGAGACTGGAGTCCACTCTCAGCACTGCCACTGGTTCAACAAAGAGGCCAATAATGATTCCTTCCCATAAAGGCAGCTTGGTGTGCAGGGCAAAGTCCATCACTTCTCTGAAGCCTTCACTTCCTCTTGCCTTCCAGGGTTCCAGTGGGGATTGGATAAGTGGACGCTGAGAAAGGCGTAGAGATGTGCACATTTTTACCAGATGTTTAATAATTGTTACTTCCTTCCCTCCTCTTGCGTTCCCGACTCCTGAGCTTCAGCCGCAGAAGCTGTGAATGAAGGGGAAGATTTTGTAACTTTAAAGATGCCACCAGTCTATAACTCAATGATTGCTAAACAGCTACTTATAATGAAGGTGACCTTGTCAGAAATAACGGTTTGCTGCCCAAAATGTCTGGCATGTCTCCCTGTCTGTTTGTAATCATTGCTATCAAGTCTCCGAATCATTTTTTCTTGTCCTGCCTGTTTTCCCTCTGGCCTTTCATTAACGTTATTCACTTGGCGATAGTTAATGTAAATCAAATTGCTTTCATTTGGCTTTCCACCAAGCGGTGGTGCTAATTTATTTGTTTATGGTCCTGGATGTATAAATTCAGACCTAAGTAAAGGGGAGGAGCACATTTAATCTCCTTTTGTAAATACTATATAGAAGAGAAATTGACTAGCATGCTTCTCACATTTATGTTCATTTGACATATCTGCAAACAGCCACCTTGTTCGTCAACCTTCAGTATCATTTCAATCTTTTCTTGAAACAGCTTTGATTTTTTCTTTTGATATTTGCCTAACTAATCAGTATAAGCTTCATTACCATTGGCCATGAACTGCAATTCCTTCCAGCATGTATAGCTAAATCAGTGTGTGTGGTCGACCATCTAGAACTAATTAGAAGTATCTGCTGCTTCTGGGGCTACAATCTGCCATTTTTGGTTAGTGATTAATTGTGCAAAATTGTTGTTAGGTTTCTGATATGATGCAATATGATTTTATTTGCCTCGAATCTCTTCCAGGCAGGCTGTTTGGTTCACTAATAATTTGGATCTTGACAAAATGGCTCAAGGCCTAACCTGAGGCTTTATAGTCATATCCCTTTCACTGTCACTGAATTCCACAAGCCTACTCAGACTGTGAGAGCCCACAAAATTACAACATTAAAGAGACAAGTATCCGCAAAGAGTTGATGACCCAGAGTCATTTTGGAAAAGGCCTGGGTTCTGCCATTTTCAATCATCCTGAGTGTATCCAGCAGTGGCGAGGGAGGCTGTTTGGCATGGGAGGTGAAGTGTGGGTGTCCCAAGTGTTTGAACTTGAGACAGGGATAAATATTCAATGTATTCAAGTTATCAGAATGTCATCTGTCCTCCACTCTCCCTTCCTCCATCGAATCTTGTGCCATTAAAGCATGAAATGTAATTGTGAGACCTATTGTTATACCCAAATTCTGTGCCAACTAGTGGCACACTGGGTGATTTTCCTCAGCTTTGCACATTCACGGACCTATCAGATTCCCATGGGGAAGGTGGGAGGGTTCCTCGCTGTTTTCCCTGAAATCCTTGGGTCTGATGTCGCAGCCCATGCAGGAGCAGCTATGGAGTTTATATAAAAGTAAGGTTTAATGGGTGGCAATCTTATTGGAAGGAGAGCCTAGGAAACATTTCTTGAAGCAATATTTGCACAGCAAGCTTCCTGTTTTTATATTTGTCTTTTTGAGGCTTAAAAATCAGGTAATAATACAAGTAAATTGTCAAAGAAAGATGTTTCTGATGTTTATCACAGCATTACTCACAATAGCAAAGATATGGAAACAACCCAAGTGTCTGTTAACAGATGGGTAAATTAAGAGGATATATGTACACACACACACACACACACATTATTCAGCCATGAGGAAGAAAGAAATCCTGCTATTTGTGACAACATTGATGGACTTTAAGAGCATTAAGCTAAGTGAGATAAACCAGACAGAGAAAGACTAATACTGTACCACCTCATTTTTAAGTGGAATCTAAAAAAGTGGAACTCATAGAACTAGTAGAATGGTGATCACTAGGAGCTAGACTAGAGAGTGGGGAAAATGGGGAGATATTGGTCAAAGGGTATAAACTTTTATTTCAAAGATAAATATGTACAGCATTGTGATTATAGTTGACAATACTGTATTGTATACTTCAAAATTGCTAAGAAACTAGATCTTAAATGTTCCCAGCACAAAAATGAAATGATAATTATGTGATTTGATAGTGGTGTTAACTCATGTTAGGGTGCTAATAATCATAATTGCAATATGTAAGTGTATCAAACAACACCTTGTATACCTTAAATGTGCACAATGTTAAATATCAATATATATATATCAATTATATCTCCATTTTTTAAAATGAGGTAAAAAATAAAGGTTAATGGAATATGTGGTAGAGCCAGGGACTCTCCAATCTTCGTCCTGCATGCTCCTTTTACATCGAGGGAAGCTGGCAAACCTCCTCCTCACCTTTCTTCTGCTTTATCCTAATTGGAGGAAGGTTTTGTTTATTTGTTTGTTGTGTTTTTTATTTTTATTTTTTTATGACAGAGCTTCCAAATCTCTGTGGAAGCAGGTCTCAAATTTTAGTGTGCATAAAAATTTCCAGATGGGCTAGTTAAAGGTGCATTCCTCACACCTGCAGATTCTCAATGAGAAAGATTGACATAAAGATAAGAATACGCCTTTTCCAGACTCCCGAGGAGATGCTAAGAGAGGTGTTCCACAGAAGTCACATTTGGAAAGGTTTTCTCAGAATGACACTGCTCCTCCTCAGAGCTTCTCCATAGAAAGGAGACGGTAGATTGATGAGGAGTCACTACAAAAAGATATTAAACTCTCCATTTCAAAGTATGAACTGCCCTCTGATTAACTGGAAAATTGGAGAAGTTAGTATTATGGGAAGATCACTGGATGGGAAGTTAGAATCCTTGATTCTATATTTGGCTCTACTTACTCGAGTTGTTTTCTCCAGCCATTAAATTTTCTAACTCCTTTGGTTTCCTCTTCTGGGAAATAAGGATTTTAATAGTATTCTTTCTGCTTATCTCACCAAATTCTTGTGAGGAGCAAATGAGATAATGGTGATAAAAGTGCTTTACAAAGTATTATGCAAATGTAAATAATTATCATTATACCTTGTCTAGAATTAGAAATGATCAGAGATTGAACTCCATGATTGCCTAGATCTTCCGCAGCTCTAATCCCTGTTATTAGGGAAGGGGTTACACAAATGCCATTCAGAGCTATGCTTTACAGCTATTTAAGCATCTATAAATATCTCTGGACAGCCTAACCTTCCTTCCATTTCACCATAGCCGAGCCTGTTAATCAGAGATGGTAGTGGGGATGGTTTTGATGATATTCTTTTACCGGAGCAGTCATCTCGCTTGCTGGGCCACTTCGTTGTTTTTAATCTGCTTGTGTTTATACCAGATGTGTGCTTCTCTCGGTACTTGTCTCAATTTCTCTGGCTTGATTTTCCTCACAGCTGGATCTATTTTCTCCATGAAACCTTCTCTTAACCCTCCCACCCAGACACACCACCAAAGTTTGAGGCACTATCCCCTCCCGTGTATTTATTACTAGAGCACTGTCTCACCAGAACATCAGTCTTCAAGGACATAAATCATGTCTCCATCATGGCCTGTTCCCTGCTTATGGGCATGGCTCATTGCAGGCACTTGATGAAGATGAATGCATGAATGTAAGAGTAAACGAATGAGAGAGCACCATCTATAGGTTCAAGTCCATCTAGTTCTTCGGACATTTCCTGGCAGACACGTATCATCGGTGGATGCTAAAATTAGTATGTTAAAGTGATGAGAAATAGGATATTTTTCATATTCTGAAAGTATCTATGTACAATGTACTTAGCTATTACAAAGGGGAAAATAGTAACCTGATATTGGAGAGACCTGACAAAAATACCCTAACCAAGTGATCAAAATGAACATCATTGGTAATGGGGCATATCAGTATCATGTGCCTCTGGTTATGATACTCTGAAAGGGCTCAAAATAACATCTGTAGTATTCTTACCAAAAATACATAATCTAAGTTTAATCAGGAAGGAATACAGACAAACCCCAATGGAGTGATAGTCTACAAAATCACTGGCCAGTAATCTTCAAAAGTGACACAGTCACTCTGTAAATGACTTTTGGGGAAAACTGGACAGATATATATGAAAAAAAGACTAGACCACTTTCTTACACAGTATACAAGAATAAACTCAAAATGGATTAAAGACTTAATTGTAAGACCTGAAACTATGAAGAAAATACAAGCAGTAAACTTTGAATTTTTAAAGATCTATTTTCACCAGATAAAGCTTCCCAATTTTTTTTTCATTCTAGTTTGTCCATTTTTATACGCGTTTCTCAAAAATCTTGTAACTATGATTTCCACTTTTATCACTGTAACATTTTTAACCCTGACAACAAAATCTGTGTCTGGGCATAAGGAGCCACACTTTCTGGGCATTTGCTATTCTCTCTGAAGACATGAAATATTTTCGTTATACCTGGGATTAAAACTCTCTGTTCCTCTAATGGTCACCTTCTTTTATCCTGAATTCCATAATCAAATTATTGAGATAGGTTAATGGTCTAGAATTTAGTTTGATCGATCCAATGCATTTATTCCTTAGATAAAGAAACTGATTTGGGGAAAACTGGATAGATACATATGAAAAAATGCCAGACCACCTTCTTACATGGTATGTAAGAATAAACTCAAAATGGACCAAAGACTTGATTGCAAGACCTGAAACTATGAAGAAAACAGTAAACTTTGACATTGCTTTTAGTAATTTTTTTAATATATGTATCTCCTCAACAAGGGAGACAAAATGAAAAATAAACAATTGGAACTGCATCAAACTAAAAAGTTTTTGCACAGTAAAGGAAACCATTAACAAAACAAACAAACAAAAAAAAATAACCTATCAATTGGGAGAGGATATTCACCAATGATTCATCTGATAAGGGGTTAATATCTATAAATAATTCACATCAAGAAAACAAACAATCCAATTTAAAAAATGGGCAGAGGAACTGAATAGACACTTCTCCAAAGAGGACATACTGATGGCCAATAGACATATGAAAAGACATTCAATGTCACTAACCATCAGAGAAATAAAAACTAAAACCATAAGATAACACGTCATACCTGGCAGACTGGCTATTATCACTAAATCAATAAACAGCAAGTGTTGGTGAGGATGTGGAGAAAAAGGAACCCTTGTGCACTGTTGGCGAGTTTTTCAAATTGGTGCAGCCACAATGGAAAATAGTATAGAGCTTCCTCAAAAAAATAAATGAACATAGAACTACCTTATGACCCAGCAATTCCATTTCTGGGTATTTAATCCAAAGAAATGAAAATCACTAATTAAAAAAGATATATGTACCCCTGTGTTCATTGCAGTGTTACTTATAATAGCCAAGCTATGAACACAACCCAAGTGCCCATTAATACTAGTAGGTGGAGGCCTGGGAGGAGGGGGGACAGAAGGGGCCTGAGCATAGAGGGGTAAAGGGAGAGAAATGGGGGACATCTGTAATACTGCCAACAATTAAAAAATATATATATTTATGTTATATTAAAGGTTATTGGATAAAGAAGTGTTGATACATATATACAATGGAATATTAGCCATAAGAAGAATGAAATATTACCATTTGTGACAATGTGGTTGGACCTAGAGGGCATTATGCTAAGTGAAATAAGTCAGACAGAGGACAAATATCATATGATTTTACCTATATGTTGGATCTAAAGAACAGAATGAATAAACAAACAAAACAAAAACAGACTCATAGGTACAGAGAACATTTTAACAGTCTCCAGTGGAGAAGGGGATGGGGGAATGGGTGAAACAGATGAAGGGAATAAGAAGTACAGATTGGTAGTTACAAAATAGTCATGGGGATGTAAAGTACATTATAGGGAATATAGTCAATAATATATATAAAAGGCTAATATGCTAAGTGTCCTTCCCTCCATCCGGGTAATGATGTCACATAGCAACACCGGGCTTCCTCTCCCTAGCAACTAGCCTCCTTGCAGTTTCTTCAGCCCAGAAACACGACTTGCTTTATAGCCAGGTGGAAACATTTCACACTGTAACCAGATGTCTGTGAAGCATTTTCCCATGCCTCATCTCTTTTGATCCTCACAGAAGTCCTGGAGTAGGTAGATAGGAGATTTGGTGGAATCCTAATTTATTTTCATTATCCAGAAAATGGAGATTTAGAAAGCTTAGAAATTTGATCTGACTGAAAAGAAGTAAGAAATGATGGACCTTAAAAATGACTTGAGGCTTTCTCACTGCACAGAATATAATCAAATACTGCTGTAGTGAAATATTTTACCTTTTGTTCTCCCTGCATGATGTACAATAATAATGTGCTTTGTGCTGATATTTACTGCTGTGTTGCTGACATTACCTGAAAGAGAAGTTGGGGTGCTTCACTGGGCTAGAAAAAGTTTAGCTATATCAGAAAGCAGGTCTAATTAAGCAAGTTTATTCTATATCTATAAAAGGCTAAGTTGACTCGTGCATGCATGATACATATAAAGCTCTCCCTGGTGCCAATCACACATGTGTGTTTCCATCTGTCATGGTTGATCGGGAATTTGGTTGACACCTCTATTATATAGAAAGGGCAAATAGCGATATTAAAATATTTCTTCTAATTAATTTTCTTTCAATGTGCACGAATTCATGCATTGGGCCACTAATATTGTAATAAGTTTGTATGGTGCCAGGTGGGTATTAGAATTATCAGGGGACCACTTGGTAAGTTATATAAATGTATAACCATTGTGCTATACACCTGAAACTAATATATAATATTGTAATGGAAAAAAAGACAGGTTTAGAGACTTAGTGACAAGAATGCACAGCTGCACCATGGGAGCATTGGGACGGGGGCCAGAGGCTTTCAGTACTCTTGCTAAATTGTGCCGCCTCATTCTCAGTATATTGATGTTACATAATTTTGCATCCCTGTTGAAATGGCTACTGATACTATGAAAGCAGCACTCTAATTTGTCATAATGTTTCATATTGCTTAACAATAGAGAATCAGCGAAGTATAGTTTCCCTATTCATTCTTGTCCTGCAGAGCAACATGCCTGAGTGCGCTAGCTGTAGGCACCATGAAAAATGCTAACGAGACAGAACCCCGACCTGTTCATACTCACATATGTGTCAGAAAGTTGGAAAGGAAAACAGGGAACATCAACTTCCCTACATAATAACAGAGTTTTCTTGGTTGATGAAATAGCCTTGTTAGAAAGTGGGCCTCCAGCATCCAGCTGCTGGCACCAGCCTGTGCTGTCTTTGAGCGAGGTGTCCTGTACACCTGGCTTCTTGCAAGAGGTACTGAGCAAAAGAGAGAAAGTAAACCTCCAGGGCCATGACACCTTATCTTTCTTTACCTGCTTAAGGTTGGGTACGCATAACATCAGTTTGTACATGAAAATAAGAAGACACTGGAAAAGTTAGTCTATGAGTCCAAACCTAACAAAGAAAATTTCATATTATTACTGAGGATGCACAGATTTCAGAAAAGTTATGTGTTTTTATTAATTCTTTTTCTGTGCCCCTGAGGTTGGCCTTATTGCTCATAGAACATTAGAACTAGAAGGATCTTTAGAAATCGTGGTGTTCAGTGCCTTTGATTGAGGCTAAGAGAGTAAATAGATTTTTCTAAGGACGAATAGAGTAACCACAATTGATTGTCTAAATCAGGACAACTTTGAGAGTGCTCAAGAGTGTTGTTATTCTGGGAGAACAGGCATAAAGGGAAATATCACAGAAAAACTAGGCCATCCGGTTCCTCTGGCCATACAAATAATAGTTAATAATTGTGTCTTTTGAATTTGGTTATCAAACCATTTGACAAGTACACCCCCTTCATGCCTGTGAGGGAGACTTGGCTGCACATGAGCATTGGGCGTTAGTAGTATGGAGAACGGTATTCATTGTCACCTGGACAGTCTGGCAGTTTTATGACTTTGCAGAGTTGAGAGTAGGGTGAAGAGGTGATGCATTGTTTTCTAGTTATATACTGGTGGGAGGGCAGAAGCCCATGGAGACTGGTGTCCATGCAAGCGGGAAACTATAGCTCAATGTTCTCCTGCACGTGCGGGAGCTGTCTACATGCCCAGGTGAGGGAGCAGCAGACACATTTCAGACTCTGCTTACATGTCAAAGGGAAGGAGGCCCCAGTCTACTTCCAGGTTCTCCTTGGCTCAGGGTCCAGGGAACTAAGCTTATCCCAGGCTAGGCTCTTAGTACAGACTGCTGTGTGGAGATAAAGCGGCGGACATGAATAGAGACAGGTGCGAAGTGACATGAAACAAAACAGAAGTTTTACTATGAAACCAAACTAACAAGGTAATGGGCATGGGAAATGTTTACCCTGAGAACTCATTTTATGTCATTTTTCGGCAAAATGGAATACTGGCCAAACTACATTTTTTAGACTGTTTACTGACCACAGAGTGCCTGGGAAGCTGAGAGATTTCATTTCACTGTTAAAGTAACAGTTATCTTTGGGCAAATGAATAAAAAGCCCACGAGACAAGGGTGAGAATGTGGTGAGTATCAACGTTAAAAAAAAACTAAAAACTAAATTTAATATATTTCTCAGAGTTATATAATGAAATGATTTCATTTAGAGTGAATAACGTGTGTTATAAAAGCAGTGCTAGTTTAAAATAGGTTTGTTTTGAATGTGCATATCAAATGTAGAATCTCAGTAATATGAGACCAGTTTATGAGCAGTTTTTACAATTTATTTTAACATTACTATCTAAATATTCATTTAGTCAACCTACAGTCCATCTATGATGTTTCTCCTTTGGTCACCCAGCTCAGTCATGTGGATACCAAACACTGTTGATTTCAAAACTGAAATCCATTTCTCTCTAAACATGCAAAATTGGCTGCCTTTATTTAGCACCTCCTGTACCAGGTATTGTATTATATAGACAAATAACACAAAAAACTTTTAATTTTCTAACATCTGTGACAGAAAAATTTATCTAAATATTCTCAAATTAAAAACAGGTTCAATGTTGATGATGTGCCACACCTGGAGCCTTGTATTTCACAAAGGAAATTGTAAAATAGAAGCTTGGGTCAACTGATGCCGTAAACTCGTGTTTCTTAAGTGTCAGCTATGATTATATCATATAGCAGAAATATTTTTTCATATCCATGCACTACCTATATTATTCCTTTATTGTTTCTGAATTAAAAACACTTCCAGACTGAAATAAGTTTATTTTTGAAGGCGAATTTGCTTTAAATCTATAAAATGGAAGAACAGAGAATTTTAATAAATACTGGTTAACCATAAAAACACAACTATTGAAATAAAAACATACATCAGTACGTGCCTGAATTCATCTTGTATATTCCCAGTGGCCCTCACAGCATTCGTTGGAAACAGGGCTCACCCACCTTCTCACGACTGCAGAGGGAGCAGGCAGCGGAGACACCACTGACAGGGTGCACAGGGGGTGTAGAGGAAGTGCTGGAAATAGCAGTGAGTGAGGCTCATGTGGGCCCTGCCCTGCTGAAAAGTTAAGGTCCAGTTGAGGTCTGTTGAAAAAAAAACAACAGACGTTAACAAGTGGCTTGTGTATTTCAAAAGAGAGCCCAGAGGGTGCCACAGAAGCAAACAACCAGCAAGCTTAGTCAATTTAAGGAATCAGAAATAATATATGCAAACCCTATTTGAGGACCCTGCTTGTAGGAGAAAAGAACAAACAAAGGAATGTGCAGGAGAGCTCTAAGGTAAGAGTGGGATTAGTCACAGGCACTCTTCTCCTCTCACTTTTGCTACTGCATTTTATTCTCCTGGAAACCAATTGCCTTCTCTAAAGCTTATTGATTCCCTGGAGCTCCCCCAGAACCATACACATTTGCAAGATTAAAATCCACTCAGGTTCCTGAGAAGTTTCTCTGCCATTATGTAATACAGACAAGCAGACAGAACATCTGCGGTCCTGTGGGGTCAACTCCCGGAAATCTTAATATCTAACCACAAAAGCTTTGCTATTTCCAGCTTTTCAATTTTCACTTGTTAATGTGTCTAAAACTATCATAGCATAAATGGCAACATTGTTCATTTTCTCTGAAAAGTGAAAACCTCACCGTCAGAAATTTGCTGGGCTCTGAAAGTCTGTCATATCAAGACAATTCTAGCTCCCAAGATGCTTAAACTGCAAACAGAGAGGATTCAGAATACCTGTGTTCCAGCCCTCACAATGCATGGTCTGAAGAAGGTATTTTTTTTTACTGAATTTAAACATGTATATTTAAGCTGGGAAAAATCATTCCTCATCTCAAAATAAATATACATATTTCAGGAAGGGAGAGAGAGAGGGAGAGAAACATTAGTCGGCTGCCTCCATATGCATCTCAACCAGGGATGGATAGAACCCTCCACCTGGGTATGTGTCCTCACCTGGAATCCAGCTGGTGACCTTTCAGTGCACAGAACGATGCTAAAGCCACTGGCCAGGGCTCGGAGTGTATATTTTTGTCAGGCTTTCCAGAACCTTCATGAACAGATGGGAGAATGATTTTTATGTTTTAATTATTCAATGGCAGACTTTAATTTACAGCTGTTATGTTTAAGATATTATTCTCAATGCTGGGGATGCACAGTTAAGCAGCATATGGTTCAAAAAGCTCACAATATAATAAGGAAAATAATGTATAAACACCCAGAGAAATGACATACTATATGCAAAGTATTGATTGACCCTATAGAAACTAAAAAAGTTTTATCTGCCCTTATGTCCATTATTGCTAAATAGTTGTATTGAGCTATTCCTATGAAATCTACTTGGCAGGACTGAGAAGTTATCTATCTAATCTAATAAAAGAGAAACATGCAAATTGACCGCACCTCTGCTATGCCCAAGCCATGCCCACCAGCCAATCAGAGCGACTATATGCAAATTAACCCAACCAAGATGGCGGCCGGCAGCCACAGAGGTGGAACAAGCGGGAGGCTTGGTTGCCCCGACAATGGAGGAAGCCAAGCTTCCCGCCTGCCCTGGCCAGCTGTGGCCTCTGCTCAAGGCAACAAAGTTTCAATTATAGAAGATAAATAAATCCCAGATACCTGCTTTCAGCCAGCCTCCACTGGGAGCTTGGGTAGCTGGGGACCATGGCCAGCCTGCAAACAGCCATCAGCCCCTCACCCAGGATGGCCACACCCTCATGGGGTGAGGGTCCCCGCTGGGGGGCTTGGCCAACCTGCAAACAGCCATCAAACCCTCACCCAGGCTGGTGGCCAGGCACAGTGGGGACCCCCCACCCTGAAGGGTGTGTGGCCAGTCTGAAAATGGCCCTCAGCCCCTCACCCAGGCTGGCCAGGCACCACAGCAGGACCCCCACCTTGATCTGGGACACCCTACAGGGCAAACTGCCAGCCCCCATCCATGCACCAGGCCTCTATCCTATATAATAAATAAAAGGGTAATATGCAAATTGACCCTAACAGCAGAGAGACTGGGAATGACTGGTCACTATGACACACACTGACCACCAGGGGGCAGATGCTCAATGTAGGAGCTGCCCCCTGGGAGTCAGTGTGCTTCCACAGGGGGAGCTCTGCTCAGCCACAAGCCAGGCTGACGGCTGCCAGTACAGCGGTGGTGGTGGGAGCCTCTCCCGCCTCCTCAGCAGTGCTAAGGATGTCCAACTGCAGCTTAGGCCTGCTCCCCGCTGGCAAGTGGACATCCCCGAGGGCTCCCGGGTTGCCAGAGGATATCTGACTGCCAGGTGGTCATCCCCCGAGGGGTCCCAGACTGCGAGAGGGCACAGCCCGGGCTAAGGGACCCCCCCTGAGTGCACAAATTTTTGTGCACTGGGCCTCTAGCATATATATAAAAGGCTAACATGCTAAGTGTCCCTCCCTCTGTCTGACCAGTGACTATGATGTGCACTGACCACCATGGGGCAGATGCTCAAGACAGGAGCTGCTGAGCTGCAGTGACTTGACAGCAGTGGTTCTCGGGTGATACACCCCAAAACCAGAAAGGAGGGAGCCTGATTTCTCATGAGGCCACACGATTCCACCTTCGGCTGTGGGTTATGTTATTGCTGGGGCACTGTCGGCCCAAATCTGGTTTACTGCACACTTGCATTTGCGTTCCACACCCTGTACGACATCCACTTTGCAGAGTGCCCTCTTGCACTCCAGGACTCCTCGGGGGATGTCAGAGAGCCAGTTTCGGCATGATCTCTGCAGGCCAGGCCGAGGGATCCCACCTGCCAGAGGGACCCCTGATCATTCGGCAGAGGCCCTTCAAGCCCTGGCTCTGCCCCAGGTGTGGCTGGCTGGGGAAGGACCATGGGAGGTTGGCTCCAGGTTGTGTCAGGCTCGTTTCACCTGCCCGCCACCTTCTAATTAATTTACCTTCAATGTACACGAATCCGTGCACTGGGGCACTAGTACTAAAATAAAAGTGTTAAGGAAATTCAGGGGGAAAAGAAAATGCCCTTAAGTAATCACAGCTTTAAAAGGATCTTTAATAAAGATCTTAATTTAAGGCATCTGCTGATGCCACCCAGTGTGGGAAAACTATAGCCAGGACAGACCTTCCAGGGTCTCTAGGGCAGAGTGAGTTCTATCTGCTTAGACACAGAGAGACAGGCAGGAACAGTGAAGGGGATGAAATGAGACTTTGTTTTCCGAGGCCCACACAGTTTGCATGGGGAGGATTCCTGCCGGCCCTTAATCAGAGGTCCTTTCATCTTTCACTCTCTGAATAATTTCCCTTTAAATAATAGTCTCAACAGCAGGAAAAGGAATTTTGGTGTCAGACATTTCTTAAATTTACAAATCTGTTCTCTGAATTTGAGTTTCTGCATCTAAAAACTAAGGTGATTTTATTTACATTGACAGGTTATTATAAAAATAAAACACAGTGACATTGACAAAGTGCTTAAAACCCAGCACAGCATTCAGTACATAGTAGACATTCAGTAAATGTCAGTTATTTCCCCAGAGCCAATGTTGGGGATTATATTGTATTTTGAAAATGTTGTTGATTTCTTGTTTTTATGTATTTATTATACCTATTCATAACACTACACTCTATTTGATCCCATTGTACATAGGATTATTGCTTCATTCATTCAGAAAACATTGATTGATGTGTTTGTGAGCTAGCCACTGGATTAGATTCTTGGAATTTAGAGATTTTTTGTTTAATTTTTTAAAAATCTCTATTATTTAAAGTATTACAGATGTCCCCTTTTATCCTCATTGATGCCATCACCCCCCCTTATCCTTCTATTTCCATCCCTTCTCTAGGCCTTCACCCCTCTATTGTCTGTGTCCATGGGTTATGCATATATGCATATAAGTTTTTTGGTTGATCTCTTCCCTCCCCCCGCCTTCCCTCTGAGAATCCTGTCTGTTGCATGGTTCCATGACTCTGAATCTATTTGGTTTTGTTCATTAGATTCCACATATAAGTGAGATATATGATACTTGTCTTTCTCTGACTGATTTATTTCACTTAGCATAATACTCTCTAGAGTCCTGCCTTCGGTGATCTTGCAATGAAACATGAGACATACATTTCAACAAGCGGTTTTAATGCAAAAGGGAAGGGAGTGATGGAGACATGTCCAGTGTTTGGGCTCAGAGGAGGGAGTGCTCCTGTTTGTAGGCAGGGATATTTCAAAGCGGAAAAGGATGAATAATTATTGTCTCAGCGGAGAAAGACCTGGAGTGTGATCCAAGAGAACCTGGATACATCTTACTTTTGGTCTAATTTTTAAGAGGTGTCGCTAATGATGGGGGCCTTAATTTGATGGTCCTAGGTCAGCTTTTAGACTATAGCTGGGACACAATTGCTCATTTTATCGTCTAGAACAGTGGTCGGCAAACTCATTAGTCAACAGAGCCAAATATCAACAGTACGACGATTGAAATTTATTTTGAGAGCCAAATTTTTTAAACTTAAACTATATAGGTAGGCACATTGTTATTAACTTAATTAGGTACTCCTAAGGCTTAGGAAGAGCCACACTCAAGGGGCCAAAAAGCCGCATGCGGCTCGCGAGCCGCAGTTTGCCGACCACGGGTAGAAGAAATAAATTCTGACAGCTGTAGAGTTAGTCTGCAAATTTATATACTTTTGTTAGCGCTCAGGTTATCTAGGATGATCAAAAAGGATGCTGTGATTGTTTCAATGAACTGCTCTTAAGGAAATCTGACCCTGCTTACTACTTTTGTATTGATCATTCAGTTGATTTCAGTAAACTTAGGTCAGGTGGCTGTTCCCTGCCAGGCACTGGGGATAGAGAGCGAACAAGACAAATAGTCTCATCATTGATGTCACTCCCAGTCTCAAGGGGAGCTAGGAAGGCAAATGGAAATATTCCCATAATAGTGTAACTTTGTAAGCAATATTGAGTCTCCTTCATTAAATATTTGTTGCATATTTTAGCCTGATATAGGACTATACAGACTGATATTGAGCACCAGAGGTCCACTGGGCTGTGCCAGGTGTTTATGGAAATCTTCCTGGAGAAGGGAGCCCCTGAGTTGTATCAAAATAAACAAACAAAAAGAAACAGACTCATAGATACAGAGAACAGACTGACAGTTGACAGGGTCCCCTGTCAGGTGAAGGGTTGAGGGGGCTGGGTGAAAAAGGTTAAGGGATTAAGAAGTAGAGATTGGTAGCTATAGAATAGTCAGAGAGACTTAAATTACAGCCTAGCAAATATAGTCAATAATATTATCATAACTTTGTATGGTGCCAGATGGGTACTTGACTATCAGGGGGGGGCACTCTGTAAAGTACATGATTGTCTAACTACTATGCTCTAAGACTATTACAGAATAGCACTGAATGTAAACTGTAGTTGAATTTATTTTTTAAGAATCACAGGTGGTTTGCCAGGCAATGTGAATCTTCCAAACAGGAGAAAATGACTGAGCAATGTCACAGGGCCATAAAACAACACGGTGCTTCTGGGAAATAGCAAACAGTTCAGTCCAGCATTGCTAGAGCATCGCATACAAGGGAGAAGCAGCAGGTGATGAGGCAGGAGAAGTAGGCAGAAGGGAAGTCATGAAGAACCTTGTATATATGCCTAAGTGTGCATGACAAAGGACTTTATCAGCTTTCCGGAGTTATTAAAAGAAATAGCAATTTTTCTGGATAATAGAAATTTCTTTTGTCAGCAGTGCATTGATAAATATATTTTTAATTCATGGCAATTTCTATCTGGAGTTATTATCTTTATGTGTTTGTTATTATCTATCCATTCCCCAAATAAGTATTCATAGATTCCCTGCCATGCCCAATCACTATTATAGCTTCTGAGAGTAAAGCAGTCAGTAAAATGTATGCAATCCTCCCCTCATGAAATATACTGTCTAGAGGAGATAAATATCAAGCAGCTAACTATGAAATAACACTTATGGGAGATTCTATGAAGAGGTTTTGGGTATTGGGAAGCCACTAACTTCAGGGCCCAATGTGAGTAGACTGCCAAGGAAGGTCTCCTGAGAAAAGGTCAGTTCAGAGGAGACCTGAAGAATGAATATGATTTCAGTAGGTGAAGATGAGGTGGGAGAGAAGACACCTTCTGACTTGAAGGAACGGCATGTGCTTAGGCCCTGTGGTGGATTAGTAATTCACACTCTCATGGAACCGGGGAGCAACCAGTAGAACTGAGCAGACAAGAAAATGATCAGAGATGGATTGGGAGAGATGGGTATCTGTCAGTACATGCATGGCCTCAGAGATTGTATTAAGGATTTGTACTGTCTCCTAGGAGTGTTTAGGTCAGGATTTGCATTTTGAAAAGCTCAGTCTGGCTGCCAAGTGCACAAAGAGTTAGAACAGATGCTGGAAGATCAAACATAAGGTTGGAATAAAAAGGGCTCTGATGTTGGCCAAGATGGGGGTCTGGCTGCAGTGACAAAGAGTATTGGAGACACGGAGCACAGGTTAACACTGCAGCTTAGAACCTCAGAGATATGGGTGCTCTACACGGAAAGATTTTTTGCTATTTTAGTTGCTTGATTTTTCAGATGTTTCCTACATATTTTTTTTTTTTAGAATTCATGTAGCTCAGTGACCTCTTCAACAGTAAAAACCATTTGATTGGAGAGACAAGCAAGAAAAAAGCAAGAAATAACAGGAACTCTCATTCATTGCTGATGGGAATGAAAAATGGGATAGCCACTTTAGAAGACAGTTTGGCAGTTTCTTACAAAACTAAACATACCCTATAAAACAGTAATTATGCCCCTTGTATGTACTCGACTGAATAGAAAACAGGTCCATACAAAATCCTGTACGCAAATATTTATAGCTGCTTTATTCATAATTGCCCAAACTTGGAAGCAACCAAGATGTCCTTCAGTAGATGAATAGATAAACAAGCTGGGATACATCCAGACAATAGAATATTATTTAGCGATGAAAAGAAATGAGCGATCAAACCATGAAAAGACATGGCAGTACCTTGAAAGCATATGGCTAAGTGAAAGAAGACAATCTGAAAAGGCTGCATAATGTATGATTCCAACTCCATGATGTTCTAGAAAAGGCAAACTATGGAAACAGTACAAAAAAATCACTGGTTGCCAGGGCTTCAGGGGAGAGTGAAAGGGTAGAGCCCAGGAGATGTGTAAGGCAGGGAAATTATTCCGTACTATACTCTAATGGTGGATACATGTCATCATACATTTGTCAGACCCATTGAATGTATAATGCAGAGGGTGAAGTTTCACGTAGACTATGAACTTTAGTTAATAGTAACGTATCAATATTGGTTCCCCAATGATAACAAATGTATTACATTAATGGAATATTAGGGAAAACTGAGGGCAGGGTGAGGGAGTATATGGGCACTTTGTACTTTCTGATACATTTTTTCTGTAAAACTGAAACTGCTCTAAAAATTAGTCCGTTAATTTAAAAAATACAAAAATCATGGCATGGCCATGAACTACTTGAAAACCCAAACTAAACAGACCATTTTGTCACACAGCAAACAGTGGAATATATTTTCGCTTTTTGCCCAGGGAGCTTCCTTATCTTAGCACAGAGAGATGGATGATGCCAGTACTTCCCAGACAAATGTGAGAGATTTAGAAAGTAGAAGCAGCTGCACCAAAAATTATGCATGTTGTGGTCTCTGAAAAATACAAAAACTCTCATGAAGTGATTCCTCTCACTTTTGGGTTTTCCCTCTGCTCAACACTTAAAGGTGTGTTCAAATGATAGCCACAACAAGGGCCCGGGGGCAGGATGGAGTAGTGTCAGAAAGCTCAGAATATTCCCCAAGAAACTACAAATTTTTGGAGGCAGATGTTACATCACGTCATCAGGGCCTCTCTGTGGTGATACCAACTCAAATCATCACAGTTTTACAGGAGAAGAGGATTAATATTTTCTGCTATTCCACACCTCCTCCCCCAAAGGCCCAAACCAGAGAACGGTACAAATATAATGTCAAGTAAGGTTACAGGCTAAATGTTCAGGTGTTAATTGTTAGTGATCCTCAGCCATGCCATGTGATCTTGACTAAATGTGGACCAAGAGAATATTCAGTTGATGTTTTCTTCTCATTGCGCTGCTAATTAATTTAGAAATGTGAATTGACCCAATACTCAGTGACAGGCCTTGTGTTCAGCTTGCGATAATTAGGTATCACTAGTCATTCAGTCACACCTTACATCCCCAGTCTGTTTTCCTGGGAAGAAATTAGGAAGCAATGAGGTCTGTCTTCATAAAAGCGAACAGTCTTTCAAATTTGCATCCAGTATTGTGAAGAACAAAAGCTGTCTTTTTCTTTGTCAATTTCCTTTCACATATTTGATGATCTTGGTATAATAGGATGTTCTTGTCTATATTAACCTCAGAAGCATAAGAATTTCTTTACGAAGAGAGACTTCATAGAAAGAAGCTTTGCACTCATTTCCAATACATGGTCAATGCCTGGATGCCAGTCACACACTGTCAATTACTTAGTTGGCACAGGAAGTGTGGATGTGCATGTGTAACAAAGTGATTCTGGAGAAGTTTATTCTTATTGAGAATAATGCTACTATTTAGCTTAAAAATTTAACTATGTATGATTAATGCCACTTATGATGAAAGCTACTGCTACCAACAGTAATTTTAAACTGTATTTTTGTAGTTGCTGTTAAGCATGAAACATGTTTGTTTGAATTAAGAAAAGACGCCCCACTTTTGTTGAACAGTTCCTACTTCTATATTCCTCCATTAATAAAATCAAGAAGCCCTAGCCAGTTTGGCTCAGTGGAGAGAGCGTTGACCTGTTGACCAAAGGGTCCCAGGTTCAGTTCTGGTCAAGGGCACATACCTCGGTTGCAGGCTCCTCCTCAGCCCGGGCTCTGGTCGGGGCCGCATGCAGGAGGCAACCAATCGATGTGTTTCTCTCACATCGGTATTTCTTTGTCTTTCCCTCTCTTCCACTTTCTCTAAAAATCAATGGAAAAATATCCTCAGGTGAGGATTAAAAAAAATAATTTAAAAAATCAAAAAAATATGAAACAGTACACTCTTAATGTTCAGATTCTCCAAGTTGCTGAAGTGGTTGTAATGATTAGATGCTACTACCTCTTCCATGGACCTTTCTCTACCCCACCCTCCCACCAAAAAAGATTCAGTTCCTAGAAAGAAGGAAAGTTAGTTGCTCTTTCTTGAGGGAATTACTCACTATAATAGTTAACAGTCATTGCATGTGCTTCTGTGTCATAGGCACAATACTAAATGTTTTAACATGTATTCTCTCATTTAATCTTCCCAACAACCCCATCTTAGTTTTCTGTTATTACCAAATTTGTAACTGTGGAGAATGTTTCTGAAAAATTAAGGTCACACATATAGTAAAATAGCAATGCCAGGATTTGAACCCACATATCATCAACATGGCTATCCTACATTAACCACTGTGCACTTGTTTCTACCTTATGGGATACACAGCTGAGCCCTGGCTGGGTAGCTCGGTTGGTTAGAGCATTGTCCTTATACACCAAGGTTGCCAGTTTGATTTCCAGCTAGGGCACATACAAAGATCAACCAATGAACGCACAAATAAGTGGAACAACAAATTAAAGTTTCTCTCTCCCTCTCTAAAATCAATCAATAAAAATAAATAGAAAAGCAGACAAAGCTGAGGTTTTGTGAACATTAGTGAACACTTGTCACGCTCAGTTGGGACTGTTTTTGAGCCAAGTTGTACAAGCTCAATATGAACCTCTACCTCCATGACCACTACCACACACACAAACACACCTGCTAATGACTGTCCTACAGAAACTGTATGAGCC
This sequence comes from Myotis brandtii, assembly GCF_000412655.1. Lineage (NCBI taxonomy): Eukaryota > Metazoa > Chordata > Mammalia > Chiroptera > Vespertilionidae > Myotis > Myotis brandtii. Next base: position 834,255 of record NW_005370240.1, read on the forward strand.
TGAGTCTATAGAAATGGTCTTCAGATAGGGCAATAACAATTTCAGAGAAGTTAACCAGAAAGACACTCCCCAACATTATTTTTAACTTTTCTAAAATGTGTTGGCTTCACTTTTTATAAACTGGGTATGTCTCCCCATTAGAGAGAAAAGAATGACCAGTGTGCTTTTATAGCAAGCAGTCTGGTTTTATCCACTAAAAGTAGGGAAGGTCTAAGCAAACAGTAGGCCATGTTAGCTTCAGTTGCCAAGAGAAAAGAAGGGGGAATAGCAAATGTTCCAAAACAAAGTTCATCTTCTGTTCTTGCTCCTAATCTGTTGCCCATGTCATCAGTAAGTTACCTCAGCTAGTTGCCTCGGTGTCTGTGTCTCATTCCGTTTATCTTGGTGAACTACATGGAAGAAGCTGATACTCTAGAAAGGCCTCTGTTGAGACTATACCCTAAGGCGGGTATTTACTTAGACCCACATTGAGTATGTTTCAAGCTAAGACTTTATAAACTGTTCAAGGCCAGGATCTGTGGGATACAACTTCACAGCCTTCTTCACCCAGTGGGTAGTGTGAGAGGCAGGGTCCTTTACAGTTCTTACCACGTGTGACAGGCTTGCAGGCGGATACTCCCTTCAGTTACCTTGTACCAAAGGCTGAGGGAGGTCTCTTAGTGGGGTATTTACATTTAATGAAAGGATGCTCACCCTTCTCTTCATTTAATTGTCTCCTGGGGACAGTTAAGATCCTGATAGACCTTAACATCAGTCGATATAAAAGACGACCACTAAGGACCGCGGCCAGGCCGAGCCCGCCAGGCACACAGGGGCCCACCCATCGCTCCCCGCCCACCCTCACTTGCTCGCTCGCACTCCCTCCGTTGGTTCTCTGGTTCTCTCGTTAGTCCGTTAGTCCGTGGATCCTTAGCCGCCCGCCCTAGTCTCCGAGCTTGGGACACGCGGATCAGCGAAGAGAGGCTGGAGTCGGAGCGTCTCCCGAGTGCCTTTCATCTGAGAAGTTCAAGGCACTTTGCAGAACTTCTGCCACAGGCCTTGCAGCACATTTGTAAGCAATGGCTGCCATCCGGAAGAAATTGGTGCTTGTTGGTGATGGAGCCTGTGGCAAGACTTGCTTGCTTGTCGTTTTTAGCAAGGACCAGTTCCCAGCGGTGTATGTACCTATGGTGTTTGAGAACAATGTGGCAGACATTGAAGTGGATGGAAAGCAGGTCGAGTTGGCTTTGTGGGACACAGCCGGGCAGGAGGATTATGATCGCTTGAGACCCCTCTCCTACCCGGACACGGATGTGATCCTGATGTGTTTCTCCATCGACAACCCTGATAGTTTAGAAAACATCCCAGAAAAATGGACTCCGGAAGTCAAGCATTTCTGTCCCAATGTGCCCATCATCCTGGTTGGGAACAAGAAGGATCTTCGAAATGATGAGCACACAGGCGGGAGCTAGCCAAGACGAAGCAAGAGCCAGTAAAACCGGAAGAAGGCAGAGATATGGCAAACAGGATTGGCACTTTGGGGTACGTGGAGTGTTCAGCAAAGACCAAAGATGGAGTGAGGGAGGTTTTCGAAATGGCCACAAGAGCTGCTCTACGAGCCAGACGTGGGAAGAAGAAATCTGGGTGCCTCGTTTTGTGAGCCTGCTGCAAGCACAGCCCTCACGCCGTTCATTTTGAAGTGCTGTTCATTAATCTTAGTGTATGATTCCTGGCCTTTTTCATTGATCTATAATTTACCTAAGATTACAAGTCAGAAGTCATCTTGCTACCAGTATTTAGAAGCCAACCATGATTATTAATGATCTGGCCCGCCGGGTCCTCTGCCACCACTCTAACAGCCCTCCTCTGAGCTCCCACCCGATACACCAGGCGCTAATTCAAGGAATTCCTTCACTTCTTGCTTCTTTCTAGAAAGAGAAATGGTAACTTTTGTGAGTTAGGCTGTAACTACTTCATAACTGACGTGCTTGCCTGTCATCTGTCAGCTGCAAGGGACTCTGGGGAGCTACCCCTTCAGGGCTTGACTCCTGAGCTGGTTTCCTTGTCGTGCCTCTGGAGGTACCAGTTTTCAAAATGTGCTCAGCCAGAGAGGCCCAGGCTCATGCAGCTGTGGTTTCATGTTAGTTACCTTATAGTTACTGTGTAATTAGTGCCACCTAATGTATGTTACCAAAAAATAAATATATCTACCCAAACTAGATGTAGTATTTTTTGTATAATTGGATTTCCTAATACTGATATTTGTCATCCCCACAGAAAGTGTATTGGTTTTTTTTAAAAAGAAAGTGTATTTGAAAATAAAGTCAGAAGGAAGATTCATTTTTCAAATTAAAAAAAATAAAAAAGACGACCACACAAAGCTCTTCCCAGACCATTACCTTGAATTCAGTGCCTCTTATTGGTTGTCAAAACAATCCTCAAGGAAAGGGCTTAGGTTTTATATAGTAAATCCACTCCACCGTTCCCACCATCTGTCTCTATAATTGTGTACATGGTATTCATTCATTCAACAAATATCAAATTGGATACCTTCAGTATGCCAGGGACTGTTTAGGCTCTAGGGATAGAGCCGTGAACAAAACAGATACATATCTCTCTTCATGAAGCTCATTCTAGTGAAGAGAGACAAGCAATAAAGAGATAAATAAGTAAAGTGTATGCCATGTTAGATGGTAATAAGTGCTAAGGAGAAAATATAATAAGGAAGGCAAAAAGAGAGTGATGAACAAAGATGGGATGAAGCCATTTCAGACGAGTGGGCCAGGCATGCTTCACTTGAAGGGGCATTAGAATAACAACAGGAAGCAGATGAGGAATTTTGCTGCCTAAATAAAGGATGTTACCTTCTCACCTAGGTCTTTTACAGTCTGTGAGTTGTTTGAGAAAGGAGTCATATGTGTCAGTCATTATCGAATGTATTTTGAGTTAAGCCTTTACAATATAAAGGTGGGTTAGTAGGCCTTGTGCTTTCCTTCACATCATAGTAGGGAAAACGGTCATAAATAAATAACTGCAAAGCAGTGAAATGCATAGATATAGAGATATAAAAAGCAAAATGGAAATTGGAAAGATAGAGAAGCAACTAAGCCTAAAGGGAATACGAGAAGGCTTTAGAAAGGAGGTGATATTTAAACAGAGGATTAAAAGATGATAACGGCTAATAATAACAGCTAACCTTGTCCTCTCTTTCAGGGAAATTTTTAATAAAATGTTTTCTTATCTTTATATTTCAAGTTACATTATAGTATATGAGTGAACTTCCTCTGTAACCCTTTCACACAGAAATGCATAGAGTACATGTGAAAGCCACACATGACTCATCCACTTCATCGGTTCTGAAGCCTGGATCTAACCACTTGGTTACACTGAAAGTGGAGAGAGGAGTAGGTAAAAGAAGACCATTTATTTATTCAATAAATATATGTTGAAGAGTTACTGTGTAGTAAGCACTGTGCTCGGGATATTGAATACCATTATTAAAGCAACATGACTTTTATCCCGAAAAATGTTACAGTCCAGTGATTCCAGGCAAATGGCTTATAAAGGAGTATGGCACCTTCAAGTGGTTGGTGATACCAGAGAGTAGAATACATCCCACAGAAAGTTTTAGACAATAAGTCTTGGATGATACAAAGGGGCTGGGTTATAAATCTAGAAAAATAGCCAATGGCTAGATTATGAAGGACCGTGTATGGCAATTAAAGCATTTGGATTTTTAAATTTTTTTCTATGAGGAGTCTTTAGAAATTATAAGTAAAAGAATGATCATTATTGTGTGACCACAGCTCTTTTGTCTAACAGCCTTCTAATATTTTGATGAATTTTCTTATAATCTTTCTAACATATTAATAGTCTATTTTAATTAATAACATAATTATCTTTCTAACTATAAATATCTATTTTATAAAATATGGAAAACACAGGAAAGTATTAGGAAGATGAGAAAAAAAAAAACATCTGTTATTCAACCACCCAGAGAAAAACTTTAACATTTTTATGTATTTTCTTCAAGCATTTTTTCTAAATGTGTATATACATTTTTAATTGTGTATCATAAATACTATACCCTGGACATTTTCCCATACTTTTAAATATTCTTCAAAAACATAATTTAATGGCTAGAGAATGATATTCTGGTGTGGGAAAGAGTGAATTTATTTACTTAAAGACTAGAGGCCTGGTGCACAAAATTCATGCACGGAGGGGGTGTTCCCTCAGCCCAGCCTGCACCGACTCGAATCAGGAACCCCTCGGGGGATTTCCAACTGCCGATTTAGGCCCAGATAATCCTAAACCAGTGGTCGAACACCCCTCTCACAATCTGGAACCACTGGCTCCTAACCACTCACCTGCCTGCCTGCCTAATTACCCCTAACCCCTCGGCCTGTCTGCCTGCTCACCCCTAACTGCCTCTGCCTGATTGCCCCTAACTGCCCTCCCCTGCTGGCCTGATTGAGCCCCCAACTGCCCGCCCCTGCCATCCTGATTTCACCTCCAACTGCCTTCCCCTGCCAGCCTGGTTGCCTCCAACTGCCCTCTCCTGCCGGCCTGATCTCGCCTCTAACTGCTCTCCCCTGCTGGCCTGATCTCGCCCCCAACTGCCAGCCAATGAGTGGTTAGGAGCCAGCGTTCCCAGATTGTGAGAGGGGTGTTCAACCACTGGTTTAGGATTAACTGGGCCTAAATCGGCAGTTGGAAATCCCCCGTGGGGTTCCTGATTGGAGTGGGTGCAGGCTGGGCTGAGGGAACACCCCCTCTGCCAGTCAATTTGGTTCTGATTGGTCAGTTTCTATGCCAGTTAGCATCAAAAGCTCCATCTCCTAGGCAGCCATTGGCTCCTCACAGTTGATCGAGATTTGGTTCTGATTGGTCAGTTTCTATGCCAGTTAGCATCAAAAGCTCCATCTCCTAGGCAGCCATTGGCTCCTCACAGTTGATCGAGATTTGGTTCTGATTGGTCAGTTTCTATGCCAGTTAGCATCAAAAGCTCCATCTCCTAGGCAGCCATTGGCTCCTCACAGTTGATCGAGATTTGGTTCTGATTGGTCAGTTTCTATGCCAGTTAGCATCAAAAGCTCCATCTCCTAGGCAGCCATTGGCTCCTCACAGTTGATCGAGATTTGGTTCTGATTGGTCAGTTTCTATGCCAGTTAGCATCAAAAGCTCCATCTCCTAGGCAGCCATTGGCTCCTCACAGTTGATCGAGATTTGGTTCTGATTGGTCAGTTTCTATGCCAGTTAGCATCAAAAGCTCCATCTCCTAGGCAGCCATTGGCTCCTCACAGTTGATCGAGATTTGGTTCTGATTGGTCAGTTTCTATGCCAGTTAGCATCAAAAGCTCCATCTCCTAGGCAGCCATTGGCTCCTCACAGTTGATCGAGATTTGGTTCTGATTGGTCAGTTTCTATGCCAGTTAGCATCAAAAGCTCCATCTCCTAGGCAGCCATTGGCTCCTCACAGTTGATCGAGATTTGGTTCTGATTGGTCAGTTTCTATGCCAGTCAGCATCTCTGGGCCTATCAATGGGGCCTGGTCAGAAAGGTGGGGCTGATTGTGGAGGCCTGGAGAGAAATGGAGGTGCTGCTGTTGGCCAGGCCGGCAGAGAAAGAGAGGCAAGTTCTGATCAATGGCTGCCATAGAAGCTTCGGATCAGACCCTGCCTCTCTCCTCTGCAGGCTCTCTCCAGGCCTGATCCGCGGCCCCCTAGGCAGTCAGTGCTGGGTTGGGGGCCCACAGGGGCTCCAGTCAGTGCTGGGTCGCCATGGCAACCCAGCACTGACTTCCTGTTTGGTTGAGCCTTCCATTGTTACGACCTGGCTCTTTATTATACTAGAGGCCTGGTGCACAAAAATTTGTGCACTCAGGAGAGGGGGGTCCCTCAGCCCGGCCTGTGCCCTCTCGCAGTCTGGGACTCCTCGGGGGATGACCACCTGCTGGCTTAGGCCTGCTCCCTGGGGGATTGGGCCTAAGCTGGCAATCAGACATCCCTCTGGCAGCCCAGCAGCCCTCGGGGGATGTCCACTTGCCAGTGGGGAGCAGGCCTAAGCTGCAGTTAGACATCCTTAGCACTGCTGAGGAGGCGGGAAAGGCTCCCACCACCACCGCTGTACTGGCAGCTGGCAGCCTGGCTTGTGGCTGAGCAGAGCTCCCCCTGTGGGAGGGCACTGACCACCAGGGGGCAGCTCCTGCATTGAGCGTCTGCCCCCTGGTGGTCAGTGTGTGTCATAGTGACCAGTCATTCTGCTGTTAGGGTCAGTTTGCATATTACCCTTTTATTATATAGGATAGATAATTTAGTGTATGTTTGAAAACATAGGCTGAGGAGTCACACAGAAGTAGGCTTGAGTCCTTGGCCTGAACTTGCCAGCAGCATGTCGCCAGGAACTCAATGCTATAAACCTCAATTTCTTCATTAGTAAAATGGGGATCAAAAAAGGACCTATGTGATAGGTTTTTATGAAGATTGAATAAAGTGTGGTAAGCATTTCAAAGTAACTTGAAATATTAAACACTCAATAAAGAAATGGTATTACTATAATTATTAACAAATGTAATTATTATGTATAATAAACTATTAACAACTATTTCCCTCATGTTTCAGTGCTTATAAAGCATTCTTAACACCCACAAAGACTAACAGATGGTTTTTGTTAACATGTAACTCTCAGCCACTAATATTGTTTTTTGTGATTAAAAGGACTGAATGCTATTTAAGTGGCTTTCTCTACAGAAGGCCTTTTTTTGTTTCTGCTTGTTTGTTTGTTTTTGTTTGTTTTTACTACTTAATAAAAATGTATGGTTCACATGACAAAAAGACGTTTTTCAAACCAGGAGCATTCAAACCAAAACATGGAATGGCTTTTGATTTGCATTTCCCTAACAGCTAGTGAAGTTGAGCATCTTTTCATATAACTGGTGGCCACCTGTATGTCTTCTTGGGAAAAAAATGTCTGTTTGGGTCCTCTCTCATGTTTGAATTGGACTGATTGTTTTGTTGTTGTTGAGTTGTATACATTCTTTATATATTTTGGATATTAGCCCCTTATCAGAGATATTGTTTGCAAAAATCTTCTCCCAGTTGGTTGGCGGCCTTGTTGTTTTGTTGATGGTTTCTTTCGTTGCCCAGAAGCTTTTTAGTTTGATGTAATCCCATTCCTTCATTTTTGCTTTTTCTTCCCTTGCCTTTGGGGTCAAGTTCACAAAAACCTCTCTGAGACCATAGTCCATAAGTTTAGTAGGTATGTCTCCTTCTATGTATTTCATTGTTTCAGATCTTATATTCAACTGAGATCCTTTCCTAAGAAAGGAAGCAGCTGCATGGTGTAGCTTTTGCTGGTAAGGCTCAGGCATACATGATGACTTACTACTTTTCTAAATATGAAATATCTGAAATAAAAGCTGGCTTAATTTTCATAATTAGTCTAAGTCACGCCAACGTAGCCAAACCTAAATAAACTGTTTAGGGAATTTATCTCTGGCAGTTGGTTGGCCCAAGCTGCTCATGACTTTCCAGACCAAACTTTTCTTACCAGCAACTCGCATCCTTTTTGCTCTAGTGTTCCCTCTCAGAACAGTGTTCTGCTGGTAGAAATACACACCTCCTTTGTTCCTCACTATTTTTGTAAGAAACTTTAGACAAATAGCAAATCATAGAATTCCAGAGCTGGGAGGGATTTCAGTATGCATCTAATTCAGTGTTTCTTACATCTAGCTGTAATCAGAATCCTCTGGGGCTGTTGAAAAAAATAAGCATTTTCAGACCTAACCTCTGATAGTCCAATTTTGTATTTTTAACAAGCCGTATGGGTTATTTTTATATACAACCAGGTTTAGAAATCACTAATTTAATTCCTCTTCCCACCTAAAATAAAGCTGTGAGCGAATTCAGGCAGGAATTGGGTCCTTTCTCCATTTTTTTCTGATCCTAGGAATTGAGTTGGCACTTAGTAAGTAAATACCTGTTGAAATGAAAGTGAAACCATAGCATATCCTCAGCATTGCTTATTTGTGTATTCATATTTCCTCAACCTTGTTTCAAAAAGGATTTAAGACAGCTTACAAATATTCATGTAAAGTCTCTCTCCGCTCTGAGTCAGGAGAGGATTCAACTGTAGACTGATCCAGGGGATCAGCAGCTCTGTCTGCTTCCTAGACGAATTCTAATTCTGAATTAGTAACATCCACCTTACTGAGGAATGTATAGGTTTTTATTCTTTCATAAAAACAAATTATCATGGAGAGGTATTATGATACTGCCTTGCAGTCAGATAAACCTGCATTCAGATCTTTCTAATGCACTACAGGTACCCCATGGTGGCTCTGCAGTCCTGCAAGAGATACTTAACTGTTCTTTACACTAATTCGTCAAGTGACAAGAGCCAACTCAAATCATTTTTATTTCAGAAGTATTAATTGAGCATCTAGTATGTGGGTATGTGGCAGGTACTGTTTTAAGCACTTGGGAGACAAAACAGACAACAATGACCACCCCCATGATGCCTTTAATCGATGAGACATTGTTCTGCCTATTTTAGAAGATTGTTATGAAGGTGAAATGTGTATGAAGGCCCAGTATATTTGCAAGCATTGCATAAATGTTAATTCTTTTGCCCACCTTTGATTCTCTCCATGTGCTCTATGCATACAAAAATACCTTTGGGCAAATAGTTCTCCCAAATATTCCTTTTCAAAAAAGAAACTTGTAATTTTGAAGAAAAATTAGGCAAAGGAGTCCCTGAGGCCTGTATGTAGGCTCTTTCTTCCATGCAGGATTTGTGGCATTTACAGTCTCATTTGTAATTTTTCACCTTGACTGGACCCAGGAAGAAGAAAATGGTTACATCTTTAGAGCTTTAGATAGAATTATACAATAGATGCACTCAATATGCATCAATAGGAAGCATGCGTCCACACTCATTCTTATGTGCAGGAAGCTCCATTTCACAGGGTTTAGAGCTTAATGAAATGATTGTAGATGAAATTGCAAATAGCAGAGACAAATTCATTACTAACTAGATAATAATCACGTTGCAACTATGTCTCAAAGAATGGACCGTAGCCAGACAATGCAATGCTGTATAGTCATACATATGAGCTACAGGGCATGCTCCAAATTTTTATCACTGTTTCCCAGAATGTCTCCATCAAACATAATTTTCCTCTGCTGTTATCAAGAATGACTACTACTACCACAGGCAGAGGTGCTGATGCTATATTTTGAAGCTTACCTGAGAGCTGACACCCCCACTCTGGCCCCTCTTTGCATGCCTAACGTTAGGCATACCTTTCCAGTGCTTTGAGAAACCTCCTCTTTTAACCACCATTATTCTCTTCATCCCTAAGAAACCAGCTTGAGGCCTGCATCGTTTAGAAAACCTTTCACAGTCCCCATGTGGCCCATGGTGGTTTTCCACCTTCCAAATATCCACAAAGCTTATTCTCTAGGCCACTCCTTCACTAGTTAACAGAAACTACAAAACAAAACCCTTACATCTATATCAAATTAGCAGCCACAATTGAAAGAAGTGAAAACTAAGATCCATGTTCTTCACACAAAGAAATATCCCTATCTAAAATCTAAAAATAAAATTGAGAAGTTAATTTTAGCTCATAAGATTCATAAATCTTAAAATTTTACAGTGTCAATCTTGTTCCTGTATTATATTAGAAAAAAATATATACTGTTTTCAACTGGAAGAAAAGAATCAATTAAGTTTCAAGGACAGCCATCAACAATTTGGAGGACTTTTAGCAATATTGGTAGTATTTTTCTCCTGTAGCATTTTAACCATTTAGGCCCCCAAATGAATCTAAATTTCCAAAGATGGCCTTAAGTGCTTGAGACAACTTGTACATGCCTGCAGAGATGAAGTTGCATACTTCCCTACTGAAAAAAAAAATATTACTCTTCTTCCTTCCATTTAACATCTATAACATCACCTTCATGTTTCTGACATTATAATCTTTGGGTATACAGCGAGAAGTATCTGTATCCCACGACAGTAAAAGATGGGTAAATATTCTCTGGGTAAGCACACTGCCTCTGTTCTGTCACTGTGTAGCACATGTGATAATAAGATCCATTTCTGTATGTGCCTTTCCTAAAAAAAAATAAAAATAGATATCATTAGTTGAGCACTTACTATGTGACAGACACTGTGCTGAAAGCTTTATAATCATCAACCTATTTCATCTTCACAGCATTTTCAAGTGATACATATAATCATTATTCCTATTTTACACATGGCAAAAAATGGAGGCTTGGAGAGAGAGGATCAACTTGCATAACCAAAGCTATCATTCTTAATTACTATACTACACTGTAATAAACCATTAACTCCCCCTGGGGAATAGGATATTTTAATTATTTAGAAACCATTTGGCTAACATAGCACCTGGCTATTAGTGCATACTTAGTAAATATGATCAAATGTTCAAAGTGAATTTGAGCTACGGGATGGCACAATGCTTTCTGGGATGCAATTAAAAACTGTTTCTACAAATTTTTCTATAACCTGTGGGGATCTGCCCAAATCTAGAAGGGAATTGAAATCAAGCTTTCCTTTTTTATACATTAGGGCCTTTCTATACTCAGGGATAACCGCAAAACTTGAACAAGTAGAAGAAACAAACCTCAAAGACACCAAATAGGGAAAAAATGTATAAATGTCAAGTTTTAGAAACAGAAAGGTAATAACTTTTAGGTTTTGCATTGCTCTTCATATCATTCACAGCACAGATAAAATTACATCTGATTTAATGATGTTCCCAAGATGATGGCAAGGCAAGTTATTATTTTAATTTTATAATTTAGTGAAATTACCCTGTCTAAACAGGTGTCTATTATAGGTCTTCTGACTCCTACTCTATTATTCTTATGAATTTATGGACATCAAATCATGAACAGGACTTATTCAAAGACCATTTTAACCCTAAAATGACTAACTTATCTATGTTATCATTTAAGACTCCTGTCTTTCCTCCCATGCAAGTAAGACATTAAGATCACACTTCTGATTATACACGTTCAGCCTCAATTTTCCCAGAGAAACTCAAAGCTGCCCCAGTGCTCAATGCCAGGTGAAATGAATAAAACTCCAGAAATACATTGAATAAAGCATCATTCCTCTACAATAACAAAAACCATAGACTTCAGAGAATATTAGCTCTCATGATTTCCTACAAGCTACAACTTATCTCTACTTCCAATATATACATGTGATGGGGCAGGGTAGAGCTTAAGAAATGGTGACTCAGATATTTCAACCAAAGTCATGGGCCTCGGAGCAGTCATACAATATGTAAATTGTTTGCAATTTTTACTAAAGCTCAGTGCCTTCTTGAAGAAGCCACATTACATTTTGTTATTTAAAGAATTATTTATTCAGGACAGAGATAAGGATTTTAGGCTTGCAGGGGAAGCTCTCCTTTCTCCTCCAGTAATTACTTCTGTACTTTCTGTCACAGTGCTTTGAATAGTCATTCATCAAACATTGAGGAGCAAAAGCTGGGTGCTATGATGAGTTCTTAGATGTAAAATAAATAACACATAATCCTTTCCCTCAAGAAATTGTACAATCTTCGGGGATGGGGGTGATTAGGGAAAGTGTAGACTACCATTCTGAGAGTTGATGTGTTACAGTGGAATCTCTCTCCCACAGTTCTGACACTGACTAGTTTTCTTTTTTTCTTTTTTTTTTTTGGAAAAGTCTCTAAACTAGTGTTTCTCAACCTGTCGGTCACAACCCCTTTGGTGGTCAAATGACCCTTTCACAGGGGTCACCTAAGACCATCCTGCATATCAGATATTTACATTATGATTCATAGCAGTAGCAACATTACAGTTATGAAGTAGCAATGAAAATAATTTTATGGTTGGGTCACAACATGAGGAACTGTATTTAAAGGGCCAGAAGGTTGAGAACCACTGCATTAAACTCTGATTTTCCACCTTTTGAAATGTCAATATGAATCAAGAGATTAACATTTTTTAACTCCTACTCTTTGCCAGACACTGTTCTAAGTGCTTTAAATGCATTGCATTTAATCCTTTCAATAGTCCTAATCAGAAGTTACTATTATTATTCCCATTTTATAGATGAAGAATTCTAGAAATTAAATACCTGGCTCATGGTCATAGAGCTAACAAGTGTAGCTCCAGGTTGTGAACTCAAGCCATCGGGATCCAAAGCCTGTGAGCTGAAGCCAGTGTGGAAACCATAAGGCAGAGAATTCTAAGGCTGGAGGCTTCCATCGCCATTAGAATAAAGACACATTCCTTTATAGGGAATGCCCCTTCCGCTTGCCACTCCAGACCCACAGTCATCTCTCCCTGCCCATACAGTGCCCTGTGAGCTGACACACGTGGGCGGCATCTGTGGGCTCCTTTGCCTGTGAATGCAGTAGGATTCCGCCAACCAGAAGTTGGAGGGAGGAAGGAAAGTGAGGTCAGGTTATTTATTTTTCTGGAGACTTCCTTCCCTGTGAGGTTACTTGAACTGGCTGCATTCTTTCCCAAGTCTACTCTCATGGTCCTCTTTCCTCAGCCCTATCATTGGGTCTCTGTAAAGTCACTGCTCCTCATACCTCTTGCCCCTTTGCTTTAGGCTGTTAACTAGGCCCCACTGTTACTATGGGTACTCAACAATCCCTAGTGATTTCATTGCATCCTGCCTATACCTTCATAAACAGTCCCTTTATTAATCTTCCTTAAATTTTCCTAATTATCCTAATCTAAGTGTCCAATCTGTTCCCTCTAGTGACACAGACAAATACACTGGGCTTAAATGATGGCATCCTTAATAAGTAATTTTCTAACTCCATTTTCAGTGCTTCTGTGACATGGACTTTTTCCAGTCCTCAAGCTTGCAATCTTTCTAGTTACAGGGACTTTTCATATCCTGTCCTTCTATTTGGAATGCCACTTCTTTTTCAATACTATTCTCCACACACACTCAAAAACACACTCATACACACTCACACACATACACACACTCTCACATACATACACACACTCTCACATACTTACACAGACCTACCTGCCATGTATAATAGGTTTCAATTATATTTTTTGAATTAATAAATGGAACCAGGAGCCCAAGAAATGTATAAGTGCATGGTATATTCTCATCCACACTTATTCTGTGAGGGTGAAGAACATGAGTTCTGAGAAACTTTAAATGGCTTGTCTAACATGCTCCAAGTGGTAAGTGGCAGAACCATGATTTAACCCTGCTTGGTGGGAATCCTTGTCCTACTATCATTGCATTTCTTGGGTTCAGGCTTGCAAGTTAGGGCCAAATGCTGGTGGGCAAAATGCTCACCAGCTCAGCAAGGTTCTGCCAGACACTAAAAATAAAAGGGGCTCTTGTAAGGGTGTTCTGGAAACTTATTTTTGGCCAGGCCACGTCTTTACTTGAGTTTGGGCATGATAGGGGTGAAGAGAATCATGCTGATGAAAATGAAGCAGCCAGTTGACTGGTTCCTGTGAGTGCTGCTTTAGCTGTTCTGATTCTGTCGCAGCTTCTCCAGGTTCTGGTTGGCCATCTTGAGTGACAGGGTCTGCTTGTCCTCCTTGATGACACTCTGGGCAGCCAGTGTGTTGGTCTTAAGGCTCCAGGCCAGGCCTTGTGTTTCTCGGCCAGCCTCTCCTGGAGGTTCTGGTGCTGTTGCAGGATGAGGTCTAGCTCAGTTGCTGACTGCTTCTCATCCTCTGGCCTCTGCTACCCCTTTCTCTTCTTCAGTCCAGCAGAGTCCGTGCCTAGCAGCTCACACTCTGCATCCTGCTGGTTTACCACGCCCACCACTACATACATACCATCTTGGTGGCAGGCACATGCTACCTGGCTGAGGTTGGCATGCGTCTGGGGACCAGAAACTGGTTGGCTAGTGCCTTCTCTGAGGGGGTCATCTTCTGCTTCTGTGCTTGTAGCATCCCTTCAGAAAGTCAGCTTTGCAGTAATATTCACTGATCACCTCAGAGGCAGGTTTGCTGGGCTTTCAGGGCCTGCAGCAAGTCCCCGAGGGCTCCCAGGTTCTTCTCCAGATGCCACTCCTCCATCCTGCTTCTCTGCTGTCAGCACCCTGCAGTGGCTCAGCAACTGCCCAGGTTCAGCTCCAGGCTCCATGTGGCCATCACCAACCGGAGGTTCCCGTCCCTTCCCCCTGGAAACTATTCTTTTCTAGATGTGTTTTTTTTTTCTATTTTGTTGCCAATACGTTCTTCCTGCCCACCGTTTTTTGAAACCAAACAAAACCTTTTCTATAGTGAACATGACTGCAACTTTGCTTTATGTTGGAACAGATGAAGGAACATGCCTGTCTTGAGGGACTCTTGCTGAAAGCACTTGATTGCAGAGTGCCACAGCACCACTGAGAAACATTAGCTGAGGTAATGCAGCTCCTGGGGCAGTTTAATTTGAAACAATTGAATTTGTGAATGCAAATACGCAGCCTCTCCCTCTGGTTTGTGGAGGAGGGAGAACCAAGGGGGCCTTTAGCAAGAAGCTCGAAGAGGCAGCTTGGTAGGCAGCAGAGCTGTTACCTGCTTTCTGTGCCAATCCCATAGCACAGTTGTTTCCTATTGAGAACAGATTCCATTTGTTCAGTGCGTGTTTGTAAAGACAGAGATTTTCAGATGCACAGCTATAATGGAGCATTCACACATTCAAAACCCGGCTAAATCCGCCCCCCCGCCCCCCCAGGGCACATGGGGATGATTCCAGGAGTACATGTTTGCCTGGAAATGGTCATGAAAATACGATTTTGTTGACTTTGTTTCTGTTGATACGTGTTTCCTGGAATTGGCCATGGAAATACAATTTTGTTGACTTTGGGTGAGTTCAAGGGAACAGCCTAGCCACCCAGTGCTGCAGGTTCATGCCAGGGCACCATGATTTCTGCTCTGACCAGATAGGATGACACTGCGGTGGCCTCCTTTCCAGAGACTTGCTTTAGTACTTCACTGCAGAAAGCTGGATTTGGGTTCCATGTCCAAAATCCCTCCCTTATTCTGGTCCTCACTGTCACTGCCTACTTTCTCCCATGTCATTAGTCCAGGGAATCTGTCAGTATTGTAAACCCAGGCTTGCCAGATCCTGTGAGGATTCCTTATTGCTCATTAGGTAAAGTCCAAGTCACTTAACTTGGCTCTACATGACCTGACCTCTAACTAACCCTTTAGCCTCATGGCCCATCACTACTTTATCTTCCCTGCCCCTTCCATGCTATTACTACATAGAATTATTCACAGAGCCCTGAACATGGTCACTTATCTGTTGTGTCTTTGTACTCCCTTCCTTGCCACTGTCCTCCTTCCTTGGTCCACTCACTGAGAGATCACTAAGCATCTCTCCTTGCGAAGCTTTGTCTGATGTCTACTCTCTCCTTTCATCCCCAAAACACACTAGAATTTTGTCCAAAATAGTACATACCATTTTCATCATGTACAAGATGTCATCAAACGTAAGATATGTCACACATAAATATAAAAATAAAAAAATTGTGGAAACTGGAATTGTTAAAATACAGTATGATAGTTTTCTGTTTACTTGCCTCTCCCATTAGACCTTTGGAGAGCAAGTGTGTTCTATCATTCATTTCCATAACGCAGTTCCTCCCATTGTATCTAGTTCATATCAGGATCTTAATAAATACCTTTTGTTTTTAATAAGCAAATGTGATCTTATGGTTGGTAAACCAGGTGAGGTTTTGTTGTTGTTTTTTAAATATATTTTTATTGATTTCAGAGAGGAAGGGAGAAGGGGAGGGAGATAAAAACATCATTGATGAGAGAGAATCATTGATCAGCTGCCTCCTGCATGCCCCACATGGGGGACCGAGTTCCCAGCCTGGGCATGTGTCCTGACCTGGAATTGAACCTTGACCTCCTGTTTCATAGGTCGATGCTCAATCACTGAGCCACACTGGTTGGGCCCAAGTGATGTTTTTTAACCAGTTGAATTTCTGATGGAGTTTCCTTACAATGGTGGTGCCTGGCTCAAAGCTGGCCAGGGAGTGGCCAAACCCTCCCCCCACCTGCCAGCGTTTCTGCGGTAGGAGTAGAAACAAGAAAGTTTAAGGCTGAGGCTGCTGCTATGTCCTGGATGCAGCAACCTGGAGAATCAAAGGTGACATTTTTAAAGTGTCCAGATATGACCCACAGTAAAGCCAGTCTTTATCGCTCCTAAAATAACAGTAGATTTTCCCATAAAAACCTTTTAAAAACTTTAGAAAAAAGGTAAATAATTTACTCAACCCTGAACATCTTCACTGTGTGAGGCTATGTGTGGAAGGATCTTTTACACACATTGTCTAATGTTGTAGTCACTAAATCCCTGTGATGAAGATGGTCTTACATGTTTAGAGATTAAAACAAGCTCAAAAGGTAAAAGTATTTGAAAGGTCACATGTTAAGTGGCAGAGAGATGATTCAAATTCAATATTTATGTCTCAAAACCTTTAGTCTTTATACCATGTTTCTTTGCTTCCCCTCCCCCCAATGGTGAGATGCCTACAAGAGACTGATGCAAAGAGAAAGCATTAAGTAACACTAAATCTCATGCTGACAAATGTATTCCCTTTCTCCTTTAGTCTTTTAGGACACTCTCCCTTTGCTCAACATTCTGGCAGGAAGTAGTACCCAGTTAAGCTATTTCCTTTTGTCTTGATCTACCACAACTTGGTGCTCTTCAGATTCCTCTTATCAGCTAAATAAAGGAGTACAATTTTAAGGATATATGTTTGTTTAAATGCACAACAAATGCTGAAGTCCCATACTGCCATATGCCCTTCCTCTCCAACAAATCCTGAAGATCTTCCTTATACACAAAGAAGAAATGTGCCTTGTCTTTTTAACTAGGTCATGACCCAGAGCACCACTGATCCTTGAGACCTAAAAGTCCTTATTCCTCAGCCTGAATCAAATCCTCAAGGTTATATCACCCACTGGAGACCTCACAGTACAAAAATTTGAAGAATTAGCCAACATTCTCAGCCAGATATAGAAGGAAACATATGGGGGGGTAGGTGTCATATATGAGGGAAGTAGAATAATTTGAATGGGCAAATTGGTTGGTTCAGCCATGGGTACCCCCTCATGTGATAAAGGAAAAGGGCCTCACACATGAGCATGGTCTTTACATTCACAGCGACACTACCCATTTATTTATCTACCATATACA
>NW_005370240.1:851452-856326 GCF_000412655.1 Myotis brandtii
CACAATAACTATATGACTTAGGTACTACTAATAATCTATAGATGAGGAAGCTGAGGCACACTAAATAATTTCCCCAAGATCATACAAATAATGGGTAGCAGAACTGTGAGTCAACCCCAGATAGTCAAGCACAAGTGATCATCTTGTTAATGACTAACATAGAATCAATCAGGTTATCCACTGGTGTTCCCCTGAGGCACCTAGAAAGGAGGTATACAGAGAGATGCAGAATTATTCCTTGGAACCCATCCAGCAGGACTAAGAGAAGGTGTAAATGCATTAATCCTCAAGCATTGCAATCTATATACCACATTAGTAATTAAATTACTATAAGATCACCAATTTCATGAGCGTTTCCTTAATGCCAATGATTTGTCACTACTAAATAAATATCATCTCCTTTAGGGAGAGAGCAACCAGTTTTTTTATTTAAATTAAGCTATATGCAAAAGTAAAGATGTCATAGAATTATAAGCACTCATATCTCTGGGAATTTGTACAATTCTGCATGCAAAATAAAGGATTTGTTAAAAGGCAGATAGGTTTGTGTATTCTTTCTGAGGAAATTTGATATTAAGACATGGGAGAAATCACTTGAGGAAGCAGTTTTAAAAATAAGGCAACCATACACCCAAGTTTATGCCTGTTATCCCTGGGCAAGTGTTAATAGTGCCCCCTTTCACTCTCAAAAATTTCCTGGGTTGGGTGTTATATTATAAGGCCACCCCACCTAAAAGAACATGCCATGTTGGTGACTTGAGTTTCCATTGTAGTGGACGGTAGCAGTACAAAAATGAAAGACACATTTCCTCACCTCCAAAATATCACAGATTGGATTTCATCCCACTTTGAGGAAGATACATTAAAAATTACTATAGTTCAATAAATGCCACGATAGAGATATCAAAACAAGATGTCTGAATAGGAGAAGAGAGGCACTAAATGTAGAGTGAGGAAGCTTGAAGACTTAGAAACTGCTTCCAGGAGAGGTAACACTTCAGTTGGATACTAAAGGATCACAAATACCAGTAATATTTGAATATCTGGTGAAAGTTGAGCATTCAAAATAGAATAAACTTAGGTGGTATATGTGAGAGAGGTAATAATATGTAGTGATCAACAAGCACAGGATTTGGTATCAAGTGTCAGAGTTTGAATTCAAAGTCTTTAAAATTCTAGCTGTGTGTCTTTGGGAAGTTACTGAACTCCTCTGAGTCTTGGTTTCTTTATGGGTAAAATGGAGAACAACAGTATCTAACTCACAAGGTTGTTGTAAGGCTTCAATAAATTAATGCCAGTATATGTGAAAACCTTTAACAAGTGGGTGGTGAATAGTAAACACTGTAAAAGATGGGTTATTATTAGTTTAATTAGTCTGAAATATGTAAAGTATATGCATGTGAATATCTTAAGAGGAGAAAGAAAATCAGTTTTGTGTGTGACATAACCTAGGAGTCTGTATTTGATACTGAGGGAAATAGCAATTATTGATGGGGAGTGATATAATCAGATTGGATATTTTAAAGATTAATCATCCTTGGCAAGTGTATGGAAGATGGATTGGAGATAGATTAATAGGTGGCAGAGAGAAAGGCTATTATAGTACATGAGGATTGGCAGCAAGGATGGAGAAAAATCCCTCTGCGCTATTTAGGAAACATTTAAGCAATATCACCTCACTCATGTCAAAACCTTCAATATATTGATGGGACATTCTCACCACAAGAGCAAGATAACCGAATTAGGGGTGCGGAGATGAAATTTGAGCCTTCAACACAGTAATACTCTTATTTTTATGAGTGTTACAGGCAACTGAATATTAAAACCACAAGGGGCATTAAAAAATGATCCAGTTCAGTGGTTCTCTACTCTAGTTACCATTAAAACCATTAAGATTTTACAAAATACCACTCCCCAGACCCCATACTTGGTCAAATAAGTAAGAATCGCTAGGAGAGAAGGTCAAGCACTGTTGTGTCTGCAAAAGTCCTCAGGTGATTCTAATGTTCAGCCAGGATAGAGAACCACTTGCATTCTCATCCAATAACCATGCTGGACAGAGGTGGAAGATAAACCCCAGAAATTCTACTTCTTTTAGGGTGTTGGTGGTAATTGTGTTATACATCTGACATAGAATATATAGCTATAGTTTCTTATCTATAATAATAAAAGGCCAAGCATCTCGACCAGAACTACCAATCGACCAGTCGCTATGAGGTACATTGACCACCTCTCAGTCCCTCCCTTCAGGCTGCAGGCTCCCATCGCTGAATGGCCAATGGAGAACCATGGGGACTGGGTTGGGTGGCAGCAGAGCGGGACTGGGGACTGGACTCGCGGGGCAGCGGCAGCGTCGCGGAGCATCCCAGGGTGGCAGCAAGCAGCTTCCCGGAGCATCGTGGGGCGGCAGCAGCATTGCAGAGCATCCTGGGGCAGCGGCAGCATCACAGAGCGGCAGACATGGCTCTGATTATAGGCTAGACCTAGGGACCCTACACACGCACGATTTCGTGCGCTGGGCCTCTAGTGTACTTAAAATAAGTTTGCAACCTCTTGGATATAATGTATTTTGTATTAAGTGTATTCTGATGCTAGAAATGAGAAGAAAAAATAAGACATGAGACCTAACTGGTTTGGCTCAGTGAATAGAGCATCGGCCTGTGGACTGAAGGGTCCCAGGTTCAATTCTGGTCAAGGGCATGTACCTTGGTTGTGGGCACATCCCCGGTGTGGGGTGTGTGGGAGGCAGCTGATCGGTGTTTCTCTCTCATCGATGTTCCTAACTCTCTATTCCTCTCCCTTCCTCTCTGTAAAAAATCAATAAAATATATTAAAAAAAATAAGACATGAAAACAAAATTGCAAAATAAAGATAAAAAGAGAGGAAGAGCTTTATGCAAACAAAAGGAAGTGGACCACATATGCATTCCTCTGATCCAAGGTAGACAAGGCCTCCTAAATTATGCCAAATTGATTTCTTCCTTGGTAAAGGGTAATTAGGGGAGAACAGAAAAAGCATAGAAATAATAAGAACAAAAGTCCCATGAATTCAGGGGGCTGTGTCTGTCTTGTTTACTTGTGCATCCCCAGTGTCAAAAGCAGAACTTTGCAAATAGACTAGTCCCTCGCCTTAGTTATGGACTAAATAAATGAAAGAATGGGAAAAGAGCAAAAGTGTCAGGTAGAGTCACTCATTCACTTTTTCTGTTCAGTCCATTAAATCTTTCTAACAGTTTTAGAGATGATAAAATAATTTTCACATTTTTCAGTTCCTTTTATATACTGAGCTTCTTTTTCTGCCAGAAGCATCTTTGAATTTCTTTGAGATTGGAATATTCAATGGTCCCGGTCCTGTCTGATGGTCTATGTAGAGAAGATGGTTATTGATGTTCTGTATATAAAGGTGAGCTCAATGGAGAATAAGTTCTGGACTTAAAATCAGGCACTGTTGTTTGTTGTATGACCTTGGACAAGGTCTGTAACTGCTTTTACTATCAGTTTTCTTAAGATGGGTATTACTATGGACTGAATGCTTGTGTCCCCTGCAAATTCATATTTTGAAGCCCTAAGTCCCTAAAATGTTGGTATTTGGAGGTGAAGCCTTTGGGACATGATTAATATTAGATTATATCATGAAAGTGGAGCCCTCATGATGAGCTTAGGCAATTTGAAAAACAGGAAGCAACCCCTCACTAGATAAAAAGATCTGCTGGCTCCTTGATCTTGGACTTCCCACACTGCTGACTGTGAGAAATAAATGTTTGCTGTTTAAGCCACCTAGTCTATGATATTTTATTATAGCAGCCCAAATGGGCTGACAAGTGTATTCAAGTTATTGCAAAGGTCAATGAGTTGATGCATATAAAGATATTAAGACCTCAGCTACCACATGATAAGTGCTCATAAATTTTAGATGTATTATTGTACTCTAATGGTTATTGTATTACTATTTTAATTATTATAATTTGACCCATTCCACTTCTCACTGATAAAAGCAAAGAACAAGGATATGAGAAACTACATGTGTCACAAGGAGCCCATAGAGGTAGATACATCTTTATTGTCCTTTGCTCAGCCATTTATTTCAAAATAAAAACTCCTGAGTGGGCTTTGCCTTACCTGTCTATAGTCCCACTGTGATCACAGATTGAAAATTAGGTGTTTTAAGGAAATACTATATTTCCCTATGCCATCCTTTAGGTATGTAATGTTCTCACAAGGTGATAAGTTTCTTTTTTTAAAAAAAATATGTTTTTATTAATTTTTAAAGAGAGAGGAAGGAAAAGAGATAGAGAGATGGAAACATCAAAGGGAGAGAGAGGAACATCATCGATTGGCTGCCTCCTGCAAGCCCAGCACTGGGGATCAAGCCCACCACCCAGGCATGTGCCCTGACCGGGAATCAAATCAGTGACCTCCTGACTCCTGGATTGATGCTCAACCACTGAGCCACACTGACCTGGCAGGTGATAAGTTTCTTGAAAAACAAAAAAGAAATTCTTATTCTTTAGAGTATAATGAAATAAGTATGAAATACTGTGACATAGAAGAGATTTCTTTCTCACTTTACATATTTTCCTTAGGAATCTTGATTATGCCATGGGAGGATACAACACAGGACAGGGAGGGGTTATGTGTGAAGAGGATCCAAATATTTCTCCTGGTTACAGACATCTACCAAAGGTTTATAGTTTAAATATGACAAGATTTTCACTGAATTCTCCATTTTGTGTTGACCATCTTGAGAAAATATGTGATTAAAAAAAATGATATGAAATCCCCCAATTTCAAACATCCTTATGTTTTAGTTTACTAGGGATGCCATAATAGAATACCACAAACTGGGTGGCTTAAACAACAGAAATGCATTTTCTC
>NW_005370241.1:0-509 GCF_000412655.1 Myotis brandtii
ATTTTTGTGCACCGGGCCTCTAGTAATAATATAATATATCTGCATTTCATTGCAACTTCTTTAAACAGTAATCTCTTCTGAAGAGATACTGTAGAAAAGTTAGACTTGGCATCCTGGGAACATCCTAACTGAGATGTGCTCAGGATGAAATAAGCTGTCAAGGGAATGTAGAGAGCTCCTGTGTGAAGTCTCCTTTCAAATATTTCAGGCACAAAGCTCCAAAGTACCTTGTAGAGAGCACTTTTGCTTTGGTAGGCTAATGACCTTATAGAGGGAATGATGTTCTGTCAGTCTTTAAAACACAACCTGGAATTGTGAAGGCAAGGAGTTTGTGTTGGTTTTACCATTGAATCTCTAGAGATGAACAGAATGCTTTGGGCATAGTAGCTGCCCATTCAATATAGGCTGAGCAAATTAAATTAAAAACAAAACACTTTTTTTGCTTATTTTTCATTGGAATATTTAAATTATAAACATTAACAATGAATAGTTTTTAAAATTCAGTTAAA
>NW_005370242.1:0-217 GCF_000412655.1 Myotis brandtii
TTCAAGAGGTAGGCACACTTCCAAGCTCTTTCTATGAAGCCAGCATTACCCTAATCCCAAAACCAGATAAAGACACCACAAAAAAAGAAAATTACAGGCCAATATCCCTGATGAACATAGATGCTAAAATCCTCAAGAAAATTCTAGCAAATCAGATCTAGCATTATATTAGAAAAATTGTATACCATGACCAAGTGGGATTTATTCCAGGTATGCA
>NW_005370243.1:0-478 GCF_000412655.1 Myotis brandtii
AGAGCCTAAGTGAGCTTTGGGACAACTTGAAACAAAAAAACATGTGCATAATAGGGGTGCAAGAAGTAGAGGAAACTGAGCAAGGAATAGAAAACTTGTTTGAAGAAATAATGACAGAAAACCTTCCTGATATTGGGAAGAAAAAACTCACACAACTCCAAGAGGCACAGAGAGACCTAAACAGGAGGAATTTAAAAAGACCAACAATAAGACACATAGTAAGTAAGTTGGCAAAAGTCAACTACAAAGTACAAATCTTAAAGGCAGCAAGAAAGAGACAGAACATTACCTCCAAAGGATCTCCCATTAGACTGTGAACTGATTTCTCAACAGAAACACATCAGGCCAGAAAAAAATGAAAAGAAATTTATAAAGTGATTCAAAGGAAGAGAATGAATGCAAGCATACCCTATCCAGGAATGCTATCATTCAAAATTGAATGTGAAATCAGGAGCTTCGCAGACAAAGAAAGGCTAGG
>NW_005370244.1:0-517 GCF_000412655.1 Myotis brandtii
TGATGTAGTAAACTTTTTCCAGCCAAGCGAAGTGTCCCAACTTCTCTTTCAGGTAATTGTCAACTACACAGCAGTAAATATCAAAATGAAGCAGATTATTATTGTAGATCACGCTGGAAGAACAAAGGGTAAAATATTTAACTGCAGCAGTGTTGGACTATATTCTGTGCAGTGAAAAAACCTAAAGTCATTTTCAAGGTCCACCATTTCTTCTTTTCAGTCTGGTCAAGTTTCTAAACTTTCTAAATTTCTGTTATCTGGCTAATGAAAAGAAAATAAGGTTCCACCAAGTCTCCTATCCACCTACTGCGAGACTTCTGTGAGGATCAAATGAGATGAGGCACAGGAAAACACTTCACAGACATTTGGTTAAAGTGTAAAATGTTTGCACCTGGGTATAAAGCAAGTCGTGTTTCTGGGCTGAAGAAACTGCAAGGAGGCTAGTTGTCGCTAGGGCAGCGGTTCTCAACCTGAGGGTCATGACCCCTTTGGGAGTCAAACGACCCTTTCACAGGGG
>NW_005370245.1:0-795 GCF_000412655.1 Myotis brandtii
TCACATTTATTGATTTGCAGATATTGTACCATCCTTCTATCCCCAGAGTAAATCCCAATTGATCATGGTGTATGATCTTTATAATGTAATGCTGAATCTGATTTGCTAAAATTTCATTGAGGATATTAGCATCTATGTTCATCAAGGATATTGGCCTGTAGTTCTCTTTTTTTGTGGTGTCTTTATCTGGTTTTTGGATTAGGATAATGCTGGCTTCATAGAAAGCACTTGGAAGTGTGCCTTCCTCTTGAAATTTTTGGAAATGTCTGAGGAGGATAGGTTTTAGTTCTTCTTTGAATGTTTGGTAGAACTCTCCTGTAAACCTGTCTGGACCAGGGCTTTTGTTTGTTGGAATATTTTTGATTGCTGCTTCAATTTCTTCAGTAGTTATTGGCCTATTCAGGTTTTTTGTATCTTCCTGATTGAGTTTTGGGAGCTTGTATTTTTCTAACAATATATCCATTTCATCTAGGTTGTCCATTTTGTTGGAATAGAGTTGTTCATAGTATTTTTTTCATAATTGTTTGTATTTCTGTGGGGTCGGTTATTATTTCACCTCTTTCATTTGTGATTTTGTTTATTTGGGTCCTCTCTCTTTGCTTCAAGGTGAGCCTGGTTAGTGGTTCATCAATCTTGTTTATCCTTTCAAAGAACCTGCTCTTTGTTTTGTTGATTTTTTTTTTGTTATTTTGGGGGTTTTTTTTGGTTTCTATGTAATTTATTTCTGCTCTGATCTTCATTATTTCCCTCTTTCTGGTTACTGTGGGCTTTTCTTGTTGCTCTGTTTCTAATTCT
>NW_005370246.1:0-506 GCF_000412655.1 Myotis brandtii
CTTTACAACCATACACCTCAGCATTAACTCCCACACATGCAGCTGGAGCGCAAAGCCCCCCACCCCAAGCTAATCAGATTCTTATTTCTGATTCTAGGACACTTGCCCCATGAGGTCCCAAGAACTCCCCAACATTTGCCCCTGTAATCGTGGACCTGGGCTTGGTCCCTTCCTTTCCCCATTCACAGGAGCATTAATCTGGAACGTGGGTTCCCCCTGCATAATGCACCATCTTCTATATTACACTTCCAAGGGCCCAGAACAAAGCTTTTGCTGAGTGATCCCACTGAGCAGGGTCATTACAGGGGCACAACACGGCTACACGTCATGAAAATGCCACATCATAAACGTTATTGTTGCCACATGTGTGACAGCACTTGCCGCAAAGATAGATGGTCCTGGTCTGTCCTAACTCCCTCAGTATCGCCTTGAGCTCAGCCTGGATCTGGGCAAGTCTCTCCTGGTTGAGGATCCCCTGGATCCTGTAACACTCCATAGGGACGGGG
>NW_005370247.1:0-243 GCF_000412655.1 Myotis brandtii
ACAGTCCAGGAGCCCTCGGGGGGTGTCGGACATCCTTAGTGCTGCCGTGGAGGCGGAAGAGACTCCTGCGCTCGCCAGCCATGAGCCCGGCTCAGGGCTTCTGGCTGAGCGGTGCTCCCCCTGTGGGAGTGCGCTAACTACCAGGGGACAGCTCTTGCATTGAGCATCTGCCCCGTGGTGGTCAGTGCACATCAATGCGACCGGTCGTTCCGCCTTTTGGTTGATTTGCATATTAGCCTTTTA
>NW_005370248.1:0-519 GCF_000412655.1 Myotis brandtii
GTAGAAAGAAAGGTGCTACTTAATGTCATTCAATACTAAGTATGAAAAAAAATAAGTATGAATAATGTATTTAAATAACCTATGTATCAAGATATAAACAATCAGCCCAGCCGGCATGGCTCAGTAGTTGAGCATCGACCTGTGAACCAGGTCACTGTTCGATTCCCAGTCAAGGCACATGCCCAGGTTGTGGGCTCCATCCCCAGTGTGAGGCATACAGGAGGCAGCCAATCAATGATTCTCTCTCATCAGATGTTTCTGTCTCCCTCTCCCTTCCTCTCTGAAATCAATAACAGAGACATAGGGAGTGCAGTGCAGTGTGTCCACTGTTAAACTAGGTAAATCAGTGTTTAAGTCACAACTAAGACTGCACACACACCCACACACATTTGTTTGATGTTTTGTTATCTTGGAACTAAACAAATTCCGTTGTTTTATAATTATGGATAAATAAAAAATCTGGCAATCAACATAAATTATTCATATTTACAAAAATACATGGCATCTGACTCTATCTGG
>NW_005370249.1:0-756 GCF_000412655.1 Myotis brandtii
CTGTTTTCAAACTGATGTCCAGGCACTGCTAATAACACGAAGCAATGGAATAAAAAACATCAAGGATCATTTTGTTTGGTATTTGTGTGCCCTCAATTCATCAACTGTTGCCAATTTTGTACTATAGAATTTACCTTCTATGTATCCCCATTAAAAAAAAAAAGTCTAGTGGCACTTTAGGATAAATTTTCTTTGCTCAAAGCTTTTAGTCTTGATTCACCCATTCTTTCAAATCAGTTAAATCTGAAAAGGAGTGAAAATTAAGTGAGTTATCAGCTGTTAAAGCATGTATACATTTTGGGGGGTAAACCCTCTATATTTCTTGAGTTTGTGTTTTAACTTTCTTCAGCTAAATATCCAAAAGTGCAATTACTGATTTATATGGTAGTGCCCTTATAACAGTTTTTTTTTTGTAGAGTCCTTAGAGTTTTCTATATATCATATCATGTCATCTGCAATTAGTGACAATTTTACTTCTTCCTTTATGATTTGGGATGATAGAAATGGGACTGTCATAAATGGCCTTAATTAGTTGTGGTAATTTCTACTATACCTCATTCATTAAGAGAAAGGCTGTTAAAGTTTTACAAATGCTTTTTCTGCATCTATTAAGATGATCATATGATTTTTTTCCTTCATTTTGTTAAAATAGTGTATCACATTGACTGATGATTTGATATTGAACCATATTTGTTCATCTGGAATAAATTTGTGTCCCTCTTGATCATGGTGTATGATCCTTTTAATGTATTGTTG
>NW_005370250.1:0-11294 GCF_000412655.1 Myotis brandtii
GGAAAGTGACCTTTCTGATGTTTCCCCAGACATTACCTACGACCTCGAAGAAGGATCTTGCCTCTATGGCAGGGTTCTTAAACCTGATTCAGAAGTAGGGTTTTTGGCGATCTAAATGCATTTGCAAAATTTGTGCAAAGATCCATTTATTTGAGTGGGGAGGAGTCTGTAGCTTTGACGAGAGCAGCCCAAAGCCTCACTGTCCTATCAGTTTAACTGGATGGTCCTTCCAAACATCTTCCAACTGATCCCAACCAGTGGTTTTCTCTTTCCTAAACTTCTTTAACTGAAGCCATAAGCTTGGAAAATCTCATACCCTGGGTTCTTTGTCTCAGCTTAGTTTGCTTCCACCTTAGGGCCCCTCCCAGCGAGGAAGCCATGAGGGGAGATGCTGAGGGGCTGGAAGACCCAATTGCACCATTTTATTTTATTTTTTTATTTTATTTTATTTTATTTTATTTTATTTTATTTTATTTTATTTTATTTTATTTTATTTTATTTTATTTTATTTTATTTTATTTTATTTTATTTTATTTTATTTTATTTTATTTTATTTTATTTTATTTTATTTTATTTTATTTTATTTTATTTTATTTTATTTTATTTTATTTTATTTTATTTTATTTTATTTTATTTTATTTTATTTTATTTTATTTTATTTTATTTTATTTTATTTTATTTTAT
The DNA here is from genome assembly GCF_000412655.1 of Myotis brandtii. Classification (NCBI taxonomy): domain Eukaryota; kingdom Metazoa; phylum Chordata; class Mammalia; order Chiroptera; family Vespertilionidae; genus Myotis; species Myotis brandtii. The sequence goes on from NW_005370250.1 coordinate 685, forward strand.
TTTATTTTATTTTATTTTATTTTATTTTATTTTATTTTATTTTATTTTATTTTATTTTATTTTATTTTATTTTATTTTATTTTATTTTATTTTATTTTATTTTATTTTATTTTATTTTATTTTATTTTATTTTATTTTATTTTATTTTATTTTATTTTATTTTATTTTATTTTATTTTATTTTATTTTATTTTATTTTATTTTATTTTATTTTATTTTATTTTATTTTATTTTATTTTATTTTATTTTATTTTATTTTATTTTATTTTATTTTATTTTATTTTATTTTATTTTATTTTATTTGTATCCATTTCAGAGAGGAAGGGAGATGGAGAAAGAGATAGAAACATCAATGATAGAAAATGATTGATGGAGTATGAGGTTGGGATTTGAGTGAGTGGTTCAGTCTGAAGGGAAAGACGTCTGGACAGCTTTCTAAAGGAGGTACTATGGGAAGGGAAGGGTCCCAAGGCCTGGGACTGAAGGCCTGACAGAGGAAGAAATGAACTGCCTCGTCTCCAAAATTATCCTTTTCCGAAAAGTAGGAAATTAAGCTGCAAATTTGAAGACTTAATGTTTAAGAGAAAGATAGCTCTTATTCTAAGAGTGGGAGAGGAGGAAACTAAATTAGAGAATAGGCATACATATTTGTAAAAAGCTCAATGTCTTTATACAGAAATGAGGGTAAATTAATCCACCCATTTATTCATTTATGCAGCCCAGGGTTATCATTGTCTTCGGTAGGATGTCAGCCCAGTGGGAGATCTGAGATGAACAAGAGATGGTCTTCACTTTACCTTATTGCCTAGTGAGCAAGGTAAGTATGAAATTATTGGCAACTCTAACTGCACAAACAACTACAACCTTCTCCTAAATCAGTGGTTCTCATAATACTGTAATGACCTGAGAATATATTAGAAAAGCAAATTATTGAGCCTATGCAGTCCTATTAAATCAGAAAACTGGGCCAGCAACCTGTGTTTTAAAGCCCTTCAAGTGATTCTAATCTTGCTCAAGTATGAGAATCTCTGCTCCAAGAAAATTGGGGGGCTCCCAGCCCCTACAAGCCTCTGGGGTTTGGGAGGCCCCTGGGAAAGACCATCTTTGCCTTTCAAGGGGTACATAGCAAAATCCATTAGGGTATCAGTGTGCTGATGGGGAAAGGAAATAAAGTTTATTTTAGGTATCAGACATGCATGCTATCATTGATCTTTTGGACACATGTGCTTTGCATTTGTTGCCTATTTTATTAGCGATTCTAAGTTTGGGCATTTCCCATTAGGAAAGGAGAAGGGGGGCTAGCATAATGAGAGTGAGAAGATTAAGTGGTAAGTAAAGCCTTGAAATTTCTTTAAAATATACATTATAATCAGTCACCATTTGGGCATGGAACACCAGCTCTACACAAGGACATCTTTGAATTAGTCAAGACCTTTATTTTCTAGCTTATTACACTGTATAGCTTATTACATTATGTTTGCATGTTTTTATATAAGTTTTAAATGCAGATACGTTAGAGTGAACCATAATGTGTGTGATCATAGCTAAAGAATACCAGCCTGCTTCCTTCTTCTCTTTGTCTTCCTCATTCCTTCATCCCTCTTTTTGATTTTCTCCCTAACACTTCTTAACATCTCTTGTTTTCCAAAGACTATTCTCTCCCTACCACTGCATCCTTAAATGGCTAGCACACTTTCAAGGATTTTTTAAAAATATATTTTATTTTATTTTTTACAGAGAGGAAGGGAGAGGGATAGAGAGTCAGAAACATCAATGAGAGAGAAACATTGATCAGCTGCCTCCTGCACAGCCCCTACTGGGGATGTGCCCACAACCAAGGTACATGCCCTTGACCGGAATCGAACCTGGGACCTTTCAGTCCACAGGCCGACGCTCTAGCCACTGAGCCAAACCAGTCAGGGCTCTTTTTTATAAATCTGACTTTTTTCTCATTAAATCTTGTGTAGTAACTTTGGCCATGTGAGATTTTGAAAGGCAACTTAATTGCCTTCCAATATTCACCCCTAACCCCTCTCCAAAAAAAAAAAAAGTGACCAAGATACCCCTTTATGTCAGGATAGTTCATGTGAATGGGAAATGTTAATGGGAGTTAGATAATGTTTGTGAAAATACCTTCAAAAATATGAATTGATTATTATCATGTCCCAGAAAAAAGGTATCTTCCCTGCCCAACTGGTCACTTTCAGCTTGAGGGGTCAGGGAAGGCAGTCGCAAGGCACTCACAGAAGGCAGGGGAGGGGCTCTGAGCCAGTCAGAAAAAAGGTATCTTCCCTGCCCAGCTGGTCACTTTCAGCTGAGGGGTCAGGGAAGGCAGTGACAGGCACTCACAGAAGGCAGGGGAGGGGCTCTGAGCCAGCAGAGGTGTGGTCTCAGCATGCTGGGTCAGCATTCATTCCTGTGGGCAAGGACCAGCAAGGCTTCACAGGAGCCCAGGACACAGCAGGGACTCAGCCCCAGGCCAGTGCTGCCTGTACATGATTGGCCCTGCCTACCTTTCCAACTGCATCTCTACTCTCTCCCTCCTATGCTCCATTCAGCCAGCCTAGAGTTCTACCAGATCAGAGAGCAAGCCAACCTCAATGCTGCCACTTGGCCTAGCCGTACCTTGCTGTTTCCTCTGCCAGGAATACTGTTGTCCTAGATCTGTCCTCGTTTTTATTTTTTCCTCAAATGTCACCTCTTGATCTTGATCACCAATTGATCCTACCTTCCCTATGCCACCGCATGCTAGCCACTCATTATCTCCTTATTGGACCTTATTTTTCTTTTAAACCCTTACAGCCAGCTGACATATGTTAGATGTAGACTTGCTGTTTTGTTTTATTAATACTTGTCTTTCTCACTAGTGTGCATATTCTATGAGGTCAGGGAATATTTTGTATTCATCTCTTTATCCCCAGTGTCTAAGTAGTGCCAGGTACAAAAATTGGTACTTAAGAAATATGTGTTGGATGGATGGATGTGTGGGTGGATGGATAAACGAATAAATGAATGAACTAACCTATGTCTGCCATTCACATTCCTCTTTCTCATGGTTATCCCTTAGAGGAGGTGAAAACCATCTCCTAAAGAGATAGTCACCCCAAACGGAGGCCTGTTATCCATTCAGTTATTAGTAAAAAAGTATTTATTGGACATTGACCACATACAATGCCTGTTTTGTGTGAGGCTCTACCTTATGGAGTTTACACCTTATTAAGACCACCCTCATTTTTCATTCATCAAAATTGTTTAGAGCATTCAATCAATTTTCTAATTCTTCCCTTCTATCACTCAATCATGAATTAACATCCTCCTGGGTTCTGTATACACTTTCTATAGCATTTAAGGCCAGAGTGATATTATTTACTTTGGGAATGTAGGATTTTATTTTTCAATTATAACAACATCTTTTTTTATATATATATCAATCCATAAAACTCTGTCCTCCGGTACCATCTGAAAGTTATCACAAAAATGCTGCACACATTCTTCTGAGAGAGAATGCCCCACTCTGTCTATTTTAGGTAATAATGCCATTAAACTTGGCTCCTCTGCTCCATTTTAATGCCATTAAAAGTGGGTGCCCAGTTGCCTGGTCTCCCCTGGCACTCCTCCAGCAGGCGCTCTACACTCGCACTAAAGTCTGCCCTGCGAAGGAGGCTGAGCTGGAGCTAAACAGCCTCGCAGCATCTCCTTGGCAGTCTGTGCTCTCCTGTCCCTTCTGCATGTTCCCTTGGCACTAGCTGGTACTGGCACAAATCAGCGCATATAGCGCAGTTAGTAAGTGACACCAGCAGCCTCTCCCAGAGTGTCAGTGATTCCTTTAAATGGCCATGACCCTTCTCTCACCCCACTGGCGCCACATTAGCCAACACCCCCAAGTTTGGAAGTGGATTCCACTTGGTGTTTCCCATTGTTTATGGCTTCCCGGCCAAATTCTGAAGCCCTGTGAACTTGTTTTCGTCCAAGTCAATTAAATGCAATTCAGCAGGAAACACTTCATGACGTGGAGATCTCCAAATATGCATTGCCCTCTGCCAGGGCTGGGCCAGTTCTTTTGAAAGCAGGCCACTTAGCGATTGTTACTGTTATTTAAGTACAAAATCAGTCAAGAAAGATAAATCACGGGTCCTGTGGGGAAGACAGGAAAAAGTAAAACATTCTCCTTTCCCTCTGCTGCAGGCTTATCTAGATGTCTTCCAATGAAATGGACTTCTGGTTTGGCACCGTTAATAAGGTTTAAAAAAGAATCTTAGCCCTGACCAGTTTGGCTCAGTGGATAGAGTGTCGGCCTGCGGACTGAAGGGTCCCAGGTTCGATTCCGGTCAAGGGCATGTAACTTGGTTGCGGGCACAGCCCCGGTAGGGGATATGCAGGAGGCAGCTGATCGATGTTTCTCTCTCATCGATGTTTCTAACTCTCTATCCCTCTCCCTTCCTCTCTGTAAAAAATCAATAAAATATATATTTTTAAAAAAGAATCTTATAAATAAGTCCATTTAAATAAATAAATTCATGTCAAGAAAGGACAGATAATCTATATGAGTCTGTAACCACCCAAAGGACCATACTCCAATTTGCTTCATTGCTTTCTAAACTTACCAAATTATTTCTAGGTAATTCTTAAGCAAGACAGTAGAGTGAAATTAAATCTGCTCTTCCAGCAATCTCACTGTGGCCTGCCTTGCTGAGGCCTGGGAGAGGCCCTCTCCCCAACAGAGCCTGTAAGGTCAGGATCACCCTTACAGGCCATCCTATTAGAGCAGTGGTTTTCAACCTTGGCTGCACATTAGAATCAATTAGTGCCTCGCTGTTTGGTAATCAAAGGCTAAGTGTCCAGAAATAGACACTCAGGACAATTCCCTTATCAACCGTCCTCTACGTTCACAGCCCTGATCAAAAGGGGGATGAGACCATGGAGTGTGAGTTGTGAAGATGCAGCACCACAGTAGAAAGACCATTTCAACAGATGTGCTCTTCTCACAGAGGTGCCTTCTGTAGGAGATGAGGTATTAAAAACAGGAGACTAGTGATCCCTGCCAACACCTGAACATTCACAATGGCTCTTTAGTGTCCCAAATACGGTATTTGCACAATTCTGTGCAGGAGCAAACCTCCACAAAGGAAAGGGACAATGGTGACCTACTATATGAATGAGCAGAATTAAATTTCACTTGGTTCTTTGTGTGTATTGGGATCCTAATTTCTTAAGCAGGTGGCCTGTTCCCAGACCCCAGGTGTGATTTGGTCGGTTAAGAATAAAGTTGTCACCAGTGTACACTTGAATCCTTCTTAAAACCTGTGACAATTGTATAAGTTGGCTTGGAAATCTATAACTTTGTAGGTCTTCCACATGCCAATGATGTCTTTTTCTTGCCTTTTATCGATAAGATCCTCACTCCTTCCCCAGTTATAGTCGCCACCTTGGAGATGCATAGTTCATCCAGTGAATTACCTTTCACATCAAAATCTGGCAGTTAACTCACAAGAGCTTTCCCTACAAGTTTTATTGTGTGTTTATGTACATACTCAGGGGAATGTGCATTTGAATTGGGGCTGGAATGGGGGCAGGGTCATCAGCATGCCTTCTGTGTGAGTAAGCCTGGATGTACCTGTGATGGAATTCTCTCTGATCATTAATCATAAACATGTCCACTATTCAAACCCTCTTTTTCCCCTCATGTGTGGCAAGTCAGATATTTTCCATCCTAACATGAGCAATGAAGTTTTGAATTGTTTGTATATCCTTGATTTACCTCATTTCATTGGAAAAGGTGAATGACATGGAATCTAGTTCATGGATCAACACAATTGTGTTAACCAAGGTATGCACTCAGTGGCAAAACTAAAAACTGGAAATGGAAAACTTGCTCTCACTATCTCCTACTTGAATCATTTGAAGTGTATAAAAATCAAGCAGTATGCATCAGTGTAAGATTAAACTCAATTAAATGTTAAAGACACTAAATCTCTTATGTGGGCAGAAATCTTATTAGAGACTCAAAATAGACTCATTTATAGTATATCTTGAATCTGTCCATTACATAAAGTAATGTAATCCAATATCTTTCCAAACACAAAGGCCATCTCTATTTTTTCCCTTATTGGTCACAATATTTTCATGCTAGCATGATTTTCTTTAAATTTATCTTCATTGTTGAAAGTATTACAGACGTCTGCTTTGTTTTTTGTTGTTGTGTTTTTCTTCATTGACCCCCTCCTCCCCAAATTAAAAAGAGCTTGAAGCTGTTCCACCTAAATAATTTTAACACCTTTTGTATTCCTACTTTTGCTACCATGAAATATTTTATTGCCACCGGAGAGTCTTCCGTGTCTCTATTCAAAAGGAAATGATGGAGATCCAAATAGCCAAACCACTAAACCTTTAGAAGGCAGCTCAGAAAAATTAACAGTGTCTTATTTTCAAGTGTAATTATTACTTTGTTCCTTGAATCTTTATTATAGTTACATTACTTTAGTGTAACCCATCCACCATCTACAGCACTTTTCCAGTGTAAAACAGACCCATCCGCTGCCCTGTGGAAAGCCTGATGCTTTCTTTCCTCCCAGAAAGAAGAATTTGAGACTAGATGCTATTGGAAGAACGCAATTATTGTTCTTCCAAAATGTGCAGGTCATTGTGTATATTTCTCCAGAAGTGTGTGTACCAGTGCATGGCTTCAACCCACAATGTTGCCAGCCAGCTACCAGTCAGCTGGAAAGAACAAGTTGGAAAGTCACTTAAGGACTTCAGAGACATGGGCTCACGTAACATCTCTTAGCATCCCAGTTTCTACTTGACCTGTGGTCAGTTTTGAAATGTAACATACTTTCTTTTTAAGGTTAGGGACAAAGATGAAAGGGCTAAATAGGACTGGATAAAATGTTTAAAGAATGGGCATGATTTTGCTTGATGCGGGGAACTATCTTCAAGGCTACCAAGGGGGTTATGCCAAGGACGAGAACCAAAACTTGTACATTTTCCTTGAGCACCAACCAAAAAAAAAAAGATTAACTTTTAGCTGAAAACAGGATTAAAAAAAAGCAAGACTTTTTTAAATCAAACTTTTAATTGTGTTAAAGATAATTTTATCTTTCATTACTAAAAAAATAGATATCTGTATTATTTTCTCTTCAGTCATATTTCAACATAAGAAGATGAGCTGAAGAACTCTTCAAACTTTTTTTTGCCAGCCCTGAGAAATATTTGCTCTATTGCGACAGCAGTGTTTCAGAGGCAAGTTAGAAATAACCTGGATCGTGAACCAAGACAGGCAGACTTTATACCCTGCCTCTAGCTTCCCGGTAATTCTAACAATGGGAATCTTTCTCTGGATGGGATTGGAGAGGTTTATTGTCCTGGGCAGATAGGCTCCCAGCCTGAGAGCCTCAGACATGGCCTGGAGAAAGGCTGGTTCCCTTCTCTGTCAGGCAGTCAAACAAATGCAGGCTTGGTCTTGAAATCCAGGCACTTTCCTCACAGGTTGGGCCCTCAGATTCCATCACACCACAGTTGGGTGGTAAGAGGTCAATATACAGCTGTTTTTAGGACTAAACGATGCTGGGCCCTTAGAAATTGCAGACTATTTACTGTTGTCCCACAGTAATTGTGGGAAGAATTTTGGAAGACCTTCTGAGAAGCGCAGTGTAGTAAGAATGGAGAGGGAAAGCCACACTTTGAATAAAGGAAACCCAAGAGGGCTAAAGGAAGTAAAGAAATGATGGGAGTTCCTCCTCCCTTGTGGCCAGGGCCTGCACATAGCCGGGCTTTCTGGTACTCACTGACAAGACCTCATGCTATGGACAATCATTCAACGGCTTTGTTCAGTTCAACAGACATTGAAATGTTCTAGGTACCTCACCAGTTTCTGGGGATGTAATAATGAATCATGTCCAATGTCTCTCCACACGTTATTTAAACTCTAAGTGAGGCCATGGGTGTGTGAACCAATATATCAGTAATCATTCTTTCCCTTCTCTCTTCACCTGGGTAAGTCCAGCTCAGCCCTTCAGATGCCACTTACATGCCACCTTGTCAGCAAAAAGCTTCCTTGACCTCACTCACCAAGTTTGCTCTGTGCTTCTTTTCACCGTTGTCACTCAAACTTATTTATGCAAATATTTTCTCATATATGCCTGGCTAGCTTGACTCAGTAGTTGAGCATCGACCTATGAACTAGGAGGTCCTGGTTCAATTCCCAGTCAGGGCACATGCCTGGATTGCGGGCCCAATCCCCAATAGGGGGCGTGCAGGAGGCAGCCAATCAATGATTCTCTCTCATCATTGATGTTTCTCTCTCTCTCTCTCTCTCTCTCTCTCTCCTTTCCTCTCTGAAATCAATAAAAATATATATTTTTAAAAATATTTTCTATAATGGGGGGATGAGGACACATTTGTAATACCTTAACTAATAAAGAATTAAAAAAAATATTTTCTAATATACATCTTCTCCATAAAGGCGACAACCTAGGACAATGCCTGGCACAATGTAGGTGCTCAAAAGTAAACTGAATGAATGAATGAACAAATGAATGGATGAGCTGTGTTAAAAGCAAGAATGAAGTATGCATGGGACACTGTATGAGCACAGAAAAGGGGAATTTACCCCTGCCAGGAAGCTTAGAAAGTTGTCCTGAAGAAGATAATTGATCTGAATCTTAAGGATGAATAGATTAGTTAGGCAAGAAAAGAGGGAACAGGTGCGCCAGCTGGGAAAGCAGCATGCTAAATTGCAGAAGCATGGAGTGGCTTGCACGGTGAGAGCAACTGCAGGCAATGCAATGTTCCGTCAGGACATGAATTATGAAGGAGGGCATAGCAGGAGACGTAGCTCACAAACATGGAAGCCTTTGTAAGTTATTTCAAAAATTATTTGACTTTTGAGCAATGAGGAGGTTGTCTTTATTCAAAAGTCCACAGAACAATTGCCCCTTGTTGAGAACAGACACTAGAGAGACGGTACAGGTTCACACTTAAAGACTCTGTGTTCATCTCCACCTCCACACAGCACGGACCTCCCACCCCATTTCACAAGGAGCGTGTTTCCTGCTGCGGTGTTCCAGAGCCGCACTGCCAGGCTGCCCGTTGGGTGAAGGTTGGGAGTAAAGGTGCTGGGCTCTAATCCTGGCACTGCATTAACTATCCAGGTGACACAGCCTCTCCGTGCCTCCATTTCCTCCTCTGGAAAATGATGCCAATTATACCTACCTCGTAGGGGTTTTGTGATAACTGAGTGTTAGAGAAGTGCTTAAAACATTTTAGTTGTTATCCTCCCATCATCATGGTTTCTATGCAAACCAAAAATTGTGCCCTCAAGTTAATTCACCAGAGCACAGTGTAGGTGGCACTGGCACCCCCTGGCCTACTGCCAGTGCAGACAGGAAGGGACAGCCGCATTTGAACTTGGACAGTGGCTGTTCTAAAGAACTGGAATCTCTTGCTCAAGATATGTGTCTGGGAAGCAGAATACAGTGAACCTGCTGCTGTGGCAGCTGGGCTTTCACACCTGTATATGGGGCTGGCATTCCTTAGTCATCTAAAGAAGAGAAAAGCATTCAAAGATCAATCCCCCTCCTCTTTAAGAAGTCAAAATCGTATCAGCTTTTCTTACATGTGCCACATACTCTTGTTTCCAGTAGAACTTGAAATTCAATTTAGTCAATGGCTGGCCAAAGGGAGACTGACCATTGCCATTTATGATCCACCCAGGATAATTAAAATAAATCTAATAATAGCAATAACAGCGATAGCTAACATTTACTGCATACTTATATTGGGCAATGTTTGACTGTAAATGCTTTAGGGACAATAAACTCTTCACAAGGCTTACCAAAACCCTCAGAGGTATTATCTCACTTTGCAGAAGAGAAAGCTGTCTCTATGGTTCCCAATAACAGGAACTCAGGGAGGTTTCAGTAAAAGAGTCAAACCAAGAAAAACATGAATTCAGCGGACAGTAGGAAATCTGTCAGGAAATGACACACCCAGTAACTTTATCACTCAGCACCAAGAACACTTCAATTTACCGTGTGAGTTTCTAATAATGAGGCAACCCTTTCAGTCCTTTCAGTCTTCAGAAATGTCCACATAAAAAGCAAGTCATGTGAAAGGCTGGTTTAAGGTTGAATCACTTTTGATTCCTTCAAAATATAGAGCCATCTTATATGTCTATATTAACAGGAGTTGTATTCTTTAAGTTGTTTGGAAGTTATTCGTGACCAGTCACACTTGTATAGGCTTTACAATGTAAAAGCACTTTTAATGCATTTTTATCTGATCCTTTCAATCATGGCGAGTATTAGGAGTTTTTATTCCTTTTTTATATATCAAATTGAAGTTTAAGGATTCCCTCAAGACCCAGAGCTAAGCAGAACTGGGTGCAAAAGCCATATACTCTGCCTAATTTCACCTTATTTCCACTATGTCATGCTTTCATCTTTTTAAATTATTATTTAAGTACTAGAGGTCTGGTGCACTAAATTTGTGCATGGGGGGGGGCCCTCAGCCCAGCCTGCACCCTCTCCAATCCAGGACCCCTCAGGGGATGTCTGACTGCTAGTTTAGGCCAGATACCTGCACAATCCGGGACCACTGGCTCCTAACCGCTCG
>NW_005370250.1:11316-12510 GCF_000412655.1 Myotis brandtii
CTGCCTGCCTGCTTGATTGCCCCTAACCACTTCTGCCTGCTAGCCTGATTGCCCCTTAACTGCTCCCCTGCTGGCCTGATTGTCCCTTAACTGCCCTCCCCTGCTGGCCTGATTGCCCCTAATTGCTCTCCCCTGCCACCTGATTGCCCGTAACTACCTCTGCCTTGGCCCCCGCCACCGTGGCTTAGTCCAGAAGGATGTCTGGAAGATTTCCAGTCTAATTAGCATATTACCCTTTTATTAGTATAGATAGTTAGTATACAGCATTGTATTAGTTATATTAGCTTCAGGTATACAATATAGTGATTCAACATTTTTATACCTTACAAAGTGATCACTCCACTAGTTCTAATAATCTGCTGTCACCAGGCAAAATTATTTGCAATATTATTCACTATGTTCCCCTTCACCTTTTTCACCCCCTACCCTCTGGTAACCATCCTTTTTATATGTTTCTTTGAGTCTCTTGTTTTGTTTTGTTTGTCCATTTGTTGTATGGTTTTAGATTCTACTTATATGTGAAACCATATAGTATTTGTCTTTCCTTTTCTGACTTATTCACTTAACATAATACCTTCTAGGTTCTTCCATGTTGTTGTAAATGGAAAGATTTTATTCTTTTTTTATTGCTATGGAATATTCCATTGTGCATCTATACAACATCTTTATCCATTTATCTATCAGTAGACACCTAAGTTACTCCTGTATCTTGGCTATTGTAAATAATGCTGCCATAAATATAGGAGAGAGTGCATATATCTTTTCAAATAGGTGTTTTGCTTTCTTTGGATAAATAGCTTTGAATAAATATAATTCAGATCTCTGTACAGAGTAAAATTCAGTTTCACAGCCACACACTAGATACCTTAAAACACATTTCATACCGCATAGAAATCTCTAAGACATATGCCAGGGACCGCACGTTTTTGGGCAAACTGCACGTTATTTAAATCATCATAACTACAGATCATAATGCACTTTAGGTGTTGTTTTTCAATAATTATAACATTTTTATTTACAAAAACAATTAAACAATTAAAGTTCCTAGTACTTTTTTAACGTATGGTACTGCGTAAAACATTTTCCTCTATGAAGAGGGACCAAACAAAATTTACATAAGTATCTAGATTCGCTCCTTTTTCCATGGGCGTGAAAAACGAGAACACTCGTGAGCGGTCCTTAACAGATGGCGCG
>NW_005370250.1:12750-71874 GCF_000412655.1 Myotis brandtii
ATAGCAGAAACTGTTTATACTTCATTTTTGCTTGTGGATTGAGGACGTTGTACACTCTAAATGAATTGAAAAGTCCACAGTTTATAAGGTACAGCACTACTTTTTTTGTCCATTTCATCGTTTTCCTTAGAATGGAACAACACGAAAGGAAGTGTATCAGTTTCGTTGGTCTCCTTCCTTTTTCTGAATGAGGGCATTTCTAAAAGCACCAGGAACTTGAAGATGAAGACTATTCGAATGACCAAAATACAATGTAACTGCAATGCTTTATGGGGCTCGGGAGCAGTACGAAAGGTGTTAACAGGCCAATGAACTTATAAGAGCATGTCACTGGTTGGGGGGTGGGTAAATGTATGAAACAGACTGTGGGTGAACTGGTATATCAGCTTAGGAAAAACACTCTCAAATTATCCTGCATATTCATGGCATATAGATGCGTTTTAAGTGTGGGGAAACAGAGTCTTTAGAAACACTCAAAAGAAATTCTATCCGTATTGTTGTTGTTGTTTTTGGGGGAGGTTGTTTTGGTGGGGTGTTCTTTGTTTGTTTGTTTGTTTGTTTGTTTTTTGCTTTAATCCAGGTTGGCAGGAACAAGGTAGTCATCTCCCCTTCTAGTCCCCAATATTTCAAGTGAAAAGACAAGAATTTACATTGCATTTTATAGAATAACATTGAGTAATTTGGGGCCCTGAGACCTACCCTGAGGTCTAGTATAGAAAAGGAAATACGGCTCCTGAACTAAGATTCAAGTCACAATTTCCTCATCCCTAATCGGCAAGCAGAAAAAGGGTTCACACTGGAGCCGTCTGGTTTCCCTCTGGAATGCCCCTCTGAGGCTTTGGCTGAATGTGAGGAAATCCATGTCATCACCTTCCCACCATTTAATAGGCACAGTTATTAGTGACTTCCCAAGGCACTCAGATACAGTGCCTTTAGGTCACATGGGCCAAACAATGGGATTCCTGCTCCCCAGGAGAGAGGAAGACTGTACTTTCATTTCGCAGTCAGCACGCATGCTACTTTTTGTCCTAATCACTGACCAAGCTGAAGTGTCATGTGAAATATCTATCTCTGATGTTCTCTGGCCTCTGTGGGGATTGGGCTGTGACCCTGCTTAGCACAAGGACTTCCAGCCTGAGACCTGCTGGCTTCCAGCTTGAAGCTAGATCCCTAGAAAGGCCCTGCCTCCTGTATGCCTGTGGTGTTGTGATGGTGAAGACAAGAGCTTCAGTGGAGTTGGAACTTGGGACTCTGAGCACTTCACAGCTGGGACCTATGGCTTCCTTAGATGGGGAGTAACTAGGGGAGGAGTAAGAGAGGTAGATGAGACAAATGCAGCTCCTGGGAATAACCGGCCTGATCTCACATAAAGTGCTTTTTTTTTTTAATCCCTTGAAAAGAACACACACACACACACACACACACACACAAAATAACCGGCCTGATCTCACATAAGGTGCTTTTTTTTTAATCCCTTGAAAAGAAAACACACACACACACACACAGACACACACACACACACACACACACACACACACACTCACACACACACCACAAAGAAATTCTTGATTTCATGTACTGTGACAATACACTCCTCCCCCATATCTTCTGCCCTTCTCCTTGACATCATGTCGTACTGACTAATGGTAATGTGGGTAATAAACCACTTCATTGCCATAGCACATCACTGTCCTGAAAGTTGCTCACTCTTAGTTAGTTGACACTTAGAATTCTGATATCTCAAAGAGTGATACTCCTGTGAGTCTGCCCTGTTGTTTACACATCCATGTCATCCCCAATAGCCACATCGGTGACTTAGCACATCATCCAACACAGGTATTTTCACCCTACTTGTGATCTAAATCCCCCTTCGTTGTGTGCTTTCTCATGAAATTATTAGAGGCTGCCATATACTTTTTGAATCCCACCAAGCTCTCCTGATGCAAAAGGGAAACAGCTCCCTTCAGCTGCTAGTGAAAAGCCCTTCTGTTAGGCAACCTCCCTCTATAATTAGCTCACATTGCTTTCAAGCTTTGGCAGCAGCAACAAATAGGCCATTTCGAATATGAAGATTTTTAAAAACAACCATGAAAAAATGAGGGTAGGAGGACATAACTGCTAGTGGAGATGTTCATTTCCACATACTGCACAGAGTACACAGCCTCTCATTTTTTTTTATTTGCCGGGAACAGACGAAGAACCAAGAAACAGACATGGCATCTGGCTCTGAACTGCAACCATATTTTTAAAAAGCACTTGCCTAAGAGATTGACTGCATTATCATAATAAAAAACCCTGTCCTCCCACTAGAATAATCAAAATTGTTCTTAACACACCACAACTGAGAAATTTTTTGCTTCGGTATACCATGCCTATTCTTCCTCTAGGTCCTCTCATTTCTCTGGCATCACAAAACAGAGCACCAACGACACTCTGATGCTGCATCAGACCTCCTAACCTGGGGGAGCTTCATTGCATCCAAGCACATCCAAGGTTTGTCAAGACCCATCCGGGAGCAGCAAGCTCAGCGAGGGCAGGAGGGTGGGGGAAAGAGGGCTGGCAGCTCCTGAGAGCTAGCGTGTCCTGCTGTAAGAGCTGCAGGTGCACTGTCCCATCAAACCTTCACCACCACCTTAGGAAGCAGCATGTTCTCCATATTACATGTGAGAAAGATAATGCTGAAAAAAGGTTTAATAAATTGGCCAGTGTCACATGACTCAAGTCTAGCTCTTGGGCCAAATGCTGCCCTGATTCTGGAGCACATGCACAGGGCACAGGAAAATGCGTGGCTGTGTAAGCGTGGATGTTTTATATCAAAAGCAAGAATAAGTCAGCATTTAACTTAAACTTTTAATCTTACACACAACACTCTGGAAGAATGTAGAGAACTTACTGAAGGAGGGTAAAATTGAAGATAAGAAGTCCAGTAAGAAGGCTGCTGTGAGCTTCCAAGGGAGTGTTGATACAGGCTGGAAATCAAGCATGTATCAGTTAGGAATGCATGGTTTTAAGCAACATAAACAAACAACAGACAGACCTTTTGCTGCTTTGCAAGACTCCTCATTAGAAGGACTGCCAGGCAGCTGGAGAGTGAGACCCAAGAATGTACCACAACATAAAGCTCCAGAAGGCCAGGGCGCAGAAGGAAGAAAGGCCCCCCCGTAGTGGACCAATCTGGTTGGGATGCCTCTGCCACCACCTGGCAAGGAGTGGCCTCCAACCATTTCTGTCCTTTGACTCGTCACTCAGGTTTCAGAAACATGGGACAGAGCAGCTCCTCAGCCAAACTTAGGTCACATACCACAGACCTAGTTTGGGAAGGAGCTTTCACTCTGGGATTCTGTAGGTGGAATGCAGGCACCTGGAGCAGTGAGTGAGAAGTAATTAGCCCCAGTGGAAATTGGGCCACTACTCAGAGGCAGAATGGAGGCTGGACAGACGAAATATGATCAATGTTCACCAGAAGCACTAACAGCAGATTTGGGGAGGTTATAATGGCATTTGAGATGCCATCAACATTGAACACTTGTTGAGAGTCTATGTGCAAAGCAATGAGCTAGGTGCTATTGGAGATATAAGAAAGTGTACAGCTCACTCAGAATATGAGAGCCAGACACAAGAGAGCTAAATGATAGTACTAAGTCACATATATCAGGATGTAGATGATAAGGCATAGGAGATTCAGAAAATGGGGAGATGATAAAATCTAAAATAATTAAGAAAACACACAAGAAAAGAGAGAGCATTCTAGGCCCCAGACACAAGAGAGCTAAATAATAGTACTAAGTCACATACATCAGGATGTAGATGATAAGGCATATGGATTCAGAAAATGGGGAGATGATAAAATCTAAAATAATTAAGAAAACACACAAGAAAAGAGAGAGCATTCTAGGCTGGAAGGATGATCTGAGCTGAGGCATGGAGGTGCAATGTATGAGGTGCATTTAGGAGTCAATTCATGTGCAGTGGTCTGAGGGAAAGAGTTTGTATAAGAAACTGTTCCCGATTCAAGAGTTAATGATATCTAAGATGCACAAAAATGGGCAACTTTCCCTCCCCTTCTTATTTAGCTGACCTTGTTCAATCTTTAAGCAGTTCTATTTCAAGACTTTAGGGAGGAAAGTAAGGAAGGTGTATTTGCAGGACTGAGGGTTAGGTTCACATGTGTCAGTGGTAGTGAGAGGAGAAAGAAAACAGACCCAAGGTGGACTGGCATTGAGCTTCAAGTTCCTGACTCCCCTTGCTGGCCCAGGGCCACTGGGGTTGAGCTGAATGTATCCAGTTCATTGACAGGATGCCAAAAGCCCTTGCTGCTCCAGCTGCCCCATTACCCTCCCTCCTCCTCCTCCTTCCCACCCTGCAGCAATTCCTCTCATTAACCTGCAGAGCTGAGGCCCAGGAAGAGAAGTGGGTCCAGGACAGGGAGTGAAAACCTGGCTCCTTCTGAATCCTGGCAGGAGTCTTTTACCCTGGCAGCTGCTTCAACATCAGATGCAGACCTAATGGGACCACCACCCCTCTCCAGGACTTTCTCATCTTCCGGGTTCCCACTTTCCTTAAGTGGCACTGCAGTTGGTGTAGGGAGACAATATGTCAATTATACCGCAGCAATTCCTCTCATTAACCTGCAGAGCTGAGGCCCAGGAAGAGAAGTGGGTCCAGGACAGGGAGTGAAAACCTGGCTCCTTCTGAATCCTGGCAGCAGTCTTTTACCCTGGCAGCTGCTCCAACATCAGATATAGACCTAATGGGACCACCACCCCTCTCCAGGACTTTCTCATCTTCCGGGTTCCCACTTTCCTTAAGTGGCACTGCAGTTGGTGTAGGGAGACAATATGTCAATTATACCCTAAGCTAATGCTTGTAGGAATTGGTCAGGCCTCTAGGGCCCTGCCAGTAATTCTAGGTGCTTTCCATTCCAGACATCTGCAGACTCTGGCAGATGTCCATCTGCTGTCCTTCTTTCTTCTCCCAGTTCTCGGGCATGATAGACCAAGCTCACTACATTGGGTCATTAATGTGGGATTGCAGAGAGTCAACATGTGCAGCAACCACAGGCAGATATGTAGTGCGGGAGTAGGCTTTTGCTAAGGAAACTCAGAGGAGTGGCAGGATGCATTTTTCCTATAAGAGGGGGATGGCTCAGGCAGCCTGTTTCCTTCCTACCACCTATTTTCTCTGTGGGTCATGAAAATAAAATAAAGTCACCTTTAAAACCTAAGCCCAAATTTATAGCCAATGCTAACATAACAGGAGAGTATCTAAATGCTTTCCATGTTCATTGATCTTTATGGCATTTAGTGGACCAATCAAAAGAAGCCAGTGATGTGGTCCAGGCCCCCACAAAGCTCAAGGGGATAAAACAACAACTCGGGGCATAACATTTCCCACCAAGCCCAGCTTGGGATGTCCAATTCCCTTCCATGACTATTGGTATATTACCCAAGAGGATTCACAGAACTCTTGGGCACAGTTGGAATGGTAACAAACCAGGAGTGGTACAGTTCACCATACAATTGTTATTGAGTTCAATGTAGCTGTAGCTATAAAAAGAAAATAATAAATAATTTTTTTAGCTGAGCATTCCAAATATCCTCTGACTGTGCTGGATTCTATTACAAAAATGGCCTCAACTGTCACACTCTTCACAATGTGACTTTATAGCTCTTCCCATTAAGAAATGGGGTCTATTGCCCTACTCCTTGAATCCAGGCGAAGCGAAGAGACTTGGTTTGTCCAGTAGAATGAAGTGAAAGTGTTGGTATTCCAGTTTTAAGCCTATGCTTCAAGGGCCTCGCATGTTTCTGCGAGCTCTTTTGGAACCCTGTCTCCATCATGAAAATAATTCCATGCTTTTACTGTTGGATAATGAAAGACTATGTAGAAAACTGGGATGACAAGTTGAGGCCTCTGGGGCCAGCAGCCCTCAATTGACTTGGCAGCTGACCACAGACACAGGAGTGAGCCCAGCCAAGACCAGAAAGACCATCCAGCCCAGATTTCTAACCTACAGAAACACGAATTAGATAGAGGATTGTTATAAGTCAGTGATTTACGGGTTGGTTTGTTACACAGCAATAGGTAACTGATACATCATCTTTAGGTTTTTGGACACCCTATTTCTTTTTGGACACCAGGAATCACTGTAATTGTTCCAACCACAAGCTAGCCAATTACCACTTTGCAAACCTGCCCCCATGAGCCCAGCAAATATAGCCAAGTCATGTCTGAACTTTACAGTTAACATGTCCGAGATTTCTATTTAGATTTGCGTAGCTTTCTTTTCCATTCCCACTATCATCAAGGCTTCCTTTCTTTTGCTAGACACTGGAAGTAGGGGCCTAATTGCTTTCTGCGTATTTCATCTTATTCTTTCTGTGATCCCTTACTGTCCAAAGAATTGTGTTCAAATACCTTATTTCAGGTAAGGACAAAACAACAAATGGTATTGAGCACCCACTGTGTGTCATACCAAATTGAATAAGATAAAGAAGCTTAAATCTCCTAGGGTTGATAGAGCCTTCTTTAATCTAGTCCCATTCTCCCTTTGCAGATTCCTGTTCCACAGTTTAGCTACCTAACACATCTGTCCTGTCCCTTAAACATGAAATCCCTATGTTGGCATTTTTGCTCATGTCACTTATCCCCAAACCCTCTGCCTAAAATGTCCTCCCTATTTTTCATCTTCTCTAACTTTTGTCTTCCTCCAAGGTCCAACTTAAGTTCTAATGCCTCTGAAAGCTCCTCCTACTGCCCCTGCCCCAGTAATCTTTCCCTCTGTCTCTCTTGCCTCAATTCCTTTAGCACCCCTTTAGCTATCAGCTATGGCATCTTCATGGCTCATTACATACCAGGGTGGAGACCAGAACCTAGCACAATGCCAGACACACATGCCTGCAGGTGATAATAATACTTGATAAAGAGAGATTCAATTAAACTCTCTTTCTTAAGACAATGTAACATGTTGACTCTCCTTTTTTTAGAATAAAATTCCTATATCCTTAATTTGGGGTATTGGATTTGAGGGAAAACAATGCCTCACAAGGAGGCAGGTAAAAGAACAAAACTCTTTTTGCCATGTAACAACCCATTACTGAACACTTACTAAGTACCAGGTACCACCCTGGACATTTCATCTGTATTATCTCACTTACATCTTACAACAGTCTTATCTGGTACATATTATTGCTTCCATTTTATAGTAATGGAAACTCATTAACAGGAGTTTAGCAGCCAGCAAGTGGCAAGTTAAGATTTGACTCCAGTTCTGTCTGAGCCCAAGCGTGTGTTCTTAGTAAGCTATAATGCCATGACTTATCCAATTATTTTGCTCTTAGGACATCTGAAACAGCCTTTTATCATCATTGCACTGTCTCAATAGTCTTCAACTCCCAATCTAGATTTCAATTCCATAGAGCCTACCTAACCTAGTATCTTATGTGGTAAACAGAATATTGCCCTCACCCCAAAGATGTTCATGTCTTTATCTCCAGAACCTGCAAATATGTTGTGTTATATGGTATGAAGGAATTAAGATTACAGATGGAGCCCGGCTGGCATGGCTCAGTGGTTGAACATCTACCTATGAACCAGGAGGTCATGGTTTGATTCCTGGTCAGGGTACGTGCCTGGGTTGCGGGTTTGATGCCCAGTGTGGGGAGTGCAGGAGACAGCCAATCAATAATTATCTCTCATCATTGATGTTTCTATCTCTCTATCCCTCTCCCTTCTTCTCTGAAATGAATAAAAATATATTTTTTAAAAATTACAGATGGAATTACATTTGCTAATCAGCTGACCTGGAGATGGGGAAATAATGCCCGATGTAATCATAGGGGTCTTCATAATCTAAAGAGGGATGCAGGAGATTCAGAGAAGACGATCTGACAGCAGAAGCAGAGATCAGAATTATGCAATTGCTAGAAGGGGGGCTCAAGCCGTAGAATGCAGGCAATCTCTAGAAACTGGAAAAGGCAAGGAAATAGATTCTCCCCCTCGAAACTCCAGAAAAGATGCTGTTTTAGCCCAGTGAGATCCATTTGGGACTTCTGACCTCCAGAACTATAAGAACATAAAGTTCTGTTGTTTTGAGCTACCAAGTTTGTGGTATTTGTTACAGCAGCAATCGGCAACTAATATAGCTCCTCGTGGAAACAATTAGGGCCAGTGCAGGTTCAATAGCATGGCCAGACTTCTTACAGCTCAGAAGCCACAGCCTCAATAATGATAAGAAATTGTTTTTTATTAAACCCTTTTTACGGAGGCATTATTGATCCCACAAATAAACTGAGGAAAGTCTTTGAAGAGCCACTTCAAAGTGCTAAAGAAAGAGAGAGAGCAGACCCCTCTCTCTTCTCCTGGATTCACACAACCTGAAGGACTATGTTCCATTAAGGTTCTGATTAGCTGAAATTGCCTGTACAACTTAGGTGTTCTTGCTAGTTTCCAAATGATGTCTCTCTCCTCCCAGTAAAATCCAGAACAGCCTGTAAGGTACAGGCCAGCCACTGGACCCCCTCTTCCTCACACATACCATGTACACAAATAGGAAGATGGTCTCCAAGGCTGTAATTTCCTGGCCAGAAAGTGTCTAGGGTTTCACTTGAGTGGTTAATGGTGATGTCACCCGAGTGCCTTAGTATGGGGCATTTCCAACCTTCAATTAAAGGACTATCATTTACTCTATATATTAACATCCAGAACAATAAACACAGTGGAACACAGTCATTAGAGGCAGCCATAATCCATGGCCTGCCGCATATTGATGTCAACCCTGCTGCGTCTGACATCTGAAATAAGTCCAAAGAAAGCACTGCATTTTCAAAGCTGGGACTGTGTTGAGATATCCACCCCTGGCTGCATTCCCTCTTCCCACCTCCATCTTCTAACCTATCAACATCTTGGGTTCAACCCCAGAGTTAAAATAAACCCATGTCTTTTACAAAAAGACATCAGGCCAATGTTCTCCCTGCCGGGGAATACTGCCACCGTTTTCAGTTGATTGAACCTAGAGGGCATTTGCTGTAAGATAATAAACAATTCGGGATGTTATGATTCCTAATCTAAAGAATGTCAAAATGTAGTAGGCCTAAGACATTAAAAAGAAAATGATCTTATGTTGCTCAAAGGGAGCAGAGCAGGTAATATTGAAAACCAGAAGACCAAAATGTAATTTTATTCAAACTTAGCCGAAATAACTCAAAAGTCCTCTTCATTTTTTTCCTGCATGTTTCCCACATTCATTCGGTGCATACTAAC
Source organism: Myotis brandtii (assembly GCF_000412655.1). Taxonomy (NCBI): domain Eukaryota; kingdom Metazoa; phylum Chordata; class Mammalia; order Chiroptera; family Vespertilionidae; genus Myotis; species Myotis brandtii. The sequence continues at coordinate 22,012 of NW_005370250.1, forward strand.
TGATAACTTATGGTGCCAGAAAGATATAAATGTTAATAGGATCACATAGTCTAACGGAACGGAAGAGACAAAGAATCAGTATCAACATTTATCATTATCTAGTACTTACTATGTCAGGCAGGCCCTATTCTACGTGCCCTATAAACCTGATCTCATTTAATTCTTACTACAGCTGCCTAAACTAGGTGCTATGGTCCCTGTTTTACAAATGGGCAAAGGGAGCCATGGAGCATGTAGGTCCCTTTCACAAGAGCTATAACTGGAATTCAAGCTCAGCCAGGCCTTACTGCTAGGAGCCCTGTGAAAAGTGCAATAATTCTTCTTGAACAGAAGAGTTCATGCTTATCTCATCCTATCAACACAACACCATTGCAATTTCTAGGGGTTCAGCCACCTAGATTGTTGAGTTGAACTCTTACTTCAGAGGATGCAAAATTAAAACAGAATTCAAAAGGCTTTTCTGTCAGGTAGTGGGGGTGGCAAGGCAAGGAAGTCTCATGGTGTTTATTACACACTTCAGGTTTCATGGAGAGACATGCTTGGGTCATTGAGATGATGGGAAGATGCTGGGGCATTAGATGGGGATGGAAGAATTAGAAAGAAAGCCCACTCAGAAGTCTAAGGCACGCTGGGGCCCATCAATCCCATGGGTATGGTTAAAAGCAGGCCTTATTTCTTCAGGGGGTTGGCAGCAACTCCCTATTCCATACTGGGTTTCATCTTGCTCGTGTACTTCCCTGGGAGATGATCTGATATGTTTGGTTGTCACATTGAATCTGGAGCATCCTTGTGGGAGGCCTGATCAATTCATAGGCAAAGACTATGAATTGTCAAGTTCAAAGATTTTCAAGTTCCTTCCCTCAGCCCACCATAGGGCTGCCCCAACACCCAGCCTGTTGAGTGGCAGCAGAGCCCATGAGTTCCCAGGACATAGCACAAGCAACCGCAATGTGTCTAGGGCAACATTCCTTAGAAGAAGGCTTGTGAGCACAGCAGGCATGTAGACACCCTGTGTGCATGTATCTTTGAAGCCAAATATAAGTGATTGACTGCTCTTCTGAATTATCACTGCCATAGTTCCTCTTCACCACGTGTTTTTTTGTTTTGTTTCTTTCACTTTGGTTTGGGTAAAGTGTTATTCACTATACTTGGGTTTGTAGAAACAGATCACAAAGTCTCAGCACACCACTCTGATTCTCTGAGACAGACCCTGGAGATTTGCTGGGAAAATGTCCCATATGTGCCAGAATGCCTTGTGTGGCGGGAAGGTTTTTCCAAGTTGCCTAGTGCACTTTTCTTAACACCCAGGAGCCCTGATGGGGTAGGAATGGAGAAAGTGAGAGGTCCTCTGGGGAGACTTCCTGGACTCTCCCTGGGGATGTGCTTAATACACGTTTGCACACCCTGCATGGGTCCCTTTGCAATTCCAAACCTGATAGACTGGCTTTTTCAAACCATTCTGGACAGCTAGACCTGTGGACTTTCACTGCGCATGGCTGCCACCTGCTGGAACCAGCCTGGAACTGACTGCTGGGCCTGTGAGGCTGACACCTGGCCAACACAGGAGGTGTGAGAGAAGATTGTCAAGTTCCTTCCATGGCATTCATTCCAGAGGGAGCCTCTAACCTGGCCTTGACACTCAATAATCTGTTTTTTAATAGTCTTTTGGAGACCTAAAGTCTACAAGTTCCTCTGATAACTCATCTGAAAGTTTAATCGCCTTCTCTCGAAATAGTTTCCCTACTTATGATCTCAATGATGCTTCTGTTTAGGTTAATTTTCTACTGATCTGTCTTGATCAGAGATGAAAAGCGGCTGTGGTCAATTCTCTAGTAAAAGCTCTTTATGGGTCTGGAGAAAGATCAATGCATGTGCCTCACTTCTCTGGAAAGGTCTCAAGTTTTCTTTTCCATTAAATTGACTTTCTTTAGCCTATTAAAACCTGATTTATCATCTCTGTGGCTCTCCTCTGAAGGCTCTCAACTTCTCACCATTTCTCCTTACTTGGGGACACAATACCCTTAGTAAGGATCTGGCTAAAGCCAAGCATACCATGCTTCCAATATCATGTGTATTCTCCAGGTGACCACTCCTTTGGCACAAATTCTCTGAACACTGTAGATGATAAAAAAAAAAGGGGGGGGGCACATACTAAACCTGACAAGCTCAGGGGAGGCCTGCATGGCAGCCTTACAAACTCAGAGACCAAAATTAACCACAAAGGGTGGTCTGAAATGAAAACTTTTTAACTAAAAGCGAATCATGACACGTAGTCATGTTCTAGGCCAGTATCTTCCCAGACAAAGGTTAATCTTTACCTTCACTGAGCCTGCCTATTGTCTTTTTGCATCTATGATAACAAACCTTTGGAATGTCCAGTAATTTCCTTTTTCCAGACCCCTCAGGGCACAATCACTGCACCAAAGCAGGAAACCTCAGAACCCCTCATTGTTATTGTGTTGTTAACTGTTAACTATCCCATGCCCACCAGTGTACAAAAAGCAGTGTCTATTCGTTTTACTTTTTATCCAGTTCCAGAGATTTTCCTCACTTTGCTTTCTCCCCCCTCCCTAATCTATCATCAATGGATTCCATGTAAGCCCTTCATGCCTCCTCCTTTGTAATGTATAGAATAAGGTGCAAAACTGTCATTCATTCTCCGAGCATTTTCTCAATCCATTGAGATTTTGTGTCCTGGCAATTGTCATTTTGGTTCAAGTAAACTCATAAAAATTATCTACTGGTTTGAACGTTTCTTACGTTGACAGCACCTACTATGTGTGAGGCACACAGGTAAGGGATAGAAGATGACTTGCTCATAAACTTTCCAAAAAGAGGGAAGAGATAATGCTGCAATGCCAGCACATAAGCACTGTGCTTAAGACAGGTGCTGGTATTGGTGCCACTAGAGGTCAACAAGGTGAGAGAACACTTTCAGCCTGAATGATTGTAAGACTTCATAGGTGATGAGAACGGAATTGGTCTTTGAAAGTGTGATATTGTAATTTATAATAAATATATATTTGTTCTTAGACCCACATCTGGCACAGAATGCTGAAATGCCCTGTGGTGAGAGTAGTAAATCTGTCTCTTGTTATGTTAATGAGGCGACTTCCTTAGTATGGGAGCTGGTTGCCAGGGGAACAGCACTGTGATTAGAGGGTTGAAACTTTCATTTCCCCACCCACCTCCAGGGAGGGGAGAGAGGCTGGAGATAGAGTTCAATCACCCATAGCCAGTGATTTAATCAACCATGCCTGTGTTAATGAAGACTCCATAAAACCCTAAAAGAGTGGAGTTCGGAGAGGTTCCAGGTTGGTAAACACGTGGAAATGCAGGTAGAGTGTGGTGCTTGAAGAGGGCATGGAAGCTCCTGGCGCCTTCCCCCCTACCTCGTCCTATGCATCTCTTCCATCTGGCTGTTCCTGAGTTGTATCTTTTCACAATATACTGGTGATCTAGTAAGTAAAATGGTTCTTTTATCTGGTCCAGCAAACTAATCAGACCTGAGTAGGGGGTCATTGAAACCCTCAATCTATAGCCCATGGGTCAGAACCTCCCGTGACAGCCTGGACTTGTGAGTGGCAGAGGAAGTGGGGGAGGAGCAGTCACATAGGGCTGAACCCTTAACCTTTGAGACCTGGCTGTCTCCAGGTAGACAGAATTGAGTTGAAGTGTAAGACACCCAGATGATGTCTGAAAATTGCTGGGTGTGGGGGAAAAATGCTTCATTGAAATTGGTAACAAGAGCTGTTAGAAGGACCCATAGTATTTGCTTGGACCTGAGAAGCCTGTAGGAGAGGAAACAGCAGAGAGAAGAGCCTGAGGCAAGCCCTAGAGACAATACCAGGAATGGGTATGAGCTTTTGGCTGCATTTGTGTGGGTGAAGGGAAAGTAAGGGGGAAATAGACCAGGCCAGATTGTGGGGGCCTCCCAGGTGTTGGGTTCACTTTGTAATACTCTTGTGTTGGTTTTTATTAATTTGGAGGCAGCTTGTTTTCACCATGCTGACCCTAAATCATCCTCAGCTGTTCTAGTGTCACTTTCCTCCCATCCAGTCCTGGCTCTTGGTTTTGACTTGTTTGCTCCAAGTCCCAATTTGGTTTTTACTCTTTTGTTTCTCTATTTCTAAGAAATATGTCGTGCCCTGGCATTATTCACTGCCACTTACCCAGCCTGATCATTGACAAGGTCATTTCCAGCACCCGATTCCACCTCCATCATGCAATTCTTTCTATCCTCCTCTCTCTGCCTTTAGGACACCGGGGAAGGCAGATCCCAGGTAGTGAGATCCCAGTCAAGTCCTTTGTCCATTCTGACCACGGCGTCCTCATCTTTAAAAAGAGAGGTAGGTCTGTCCTCTTGGATCCTTTCTTGAGCTTATGCTCCATAAGGCAATAACCTCAACTGTCTCTGTCCAAAGGTCATACCCCAAACCGTTTCCACAAAATAATTTCAGCTTTCCTGGAAGAATGTGCTTATGAAATTGACTGAAAATGGGGTTTGCAGCAAATTGGGTTTGCTAGGCAGTCAACCAGCCTTGAGTTGTTTGTTTTCAATTGGGATGAGCACAGAGGAAAAGATGAGAAGCATGCCTTGCTTCCCTCTTGCCAAAGAGCCTCTTCCCAGGGGATATTTTCACAGACGAAAAGAAAATGATGGATTATAAAGCACAAAAATGAGCTGCAGGTGGCATTCATTACCTGGTCTCCTCTTGAATTAGCCAAACTCTCTCCCTCTCCTTCATTGCTTTGTCATCATGCTAGCCCTGTTTGGTTCAGGGCTAGACATTCCATCTGGTTGGTTCTCACTGCCGTCAGTTGCCTTGCGGGTCCCTGTTTACCCAGCTCTGCAGTGGTAAGTCTCATGTGTAGCTGCTTTGAGCCACTTACTGCCCTAATCTCAGTCTTCTTTTCAGTAATAATTGCCTGTAGCATCTGTCTGGCAGGAATTTGAAGGGAGAAGTGCTAGCAACCAGCAAATTAGTAAACTTTAGCCTCAGGTACCTGTCAGGCACTAGAATGAACATGAGCCCATGTCAGGAAAAATCTAGAAGGTCATGAGGATCACAGAGGGAGGACAGAACTAGGTGATAGGGCCGGGACGAAAAGTCACAAATAATAATTATACCTGGTCTTCTTACTTCTGTATTGCTTTTATTATTGTGGTGCTTCATAAGATCCTTCCACATGAATTATTTCAGTTAATTCTTATGATAGCTCTGTAAAGGTACATGGTATAGATCAAATTTTGTAGGTGGGAAAATCAAGGTTTTGGTTTTTTTTTTTGCCTTATAATGAGTGAACTTGACTACAGTTCTGTGAGTTTGCTTGAACTGAGGGGAGAAAACATGTGCTGTTGAGATCCCACAGTCAAATGATAAATTAACTCCGAAAGATGTCTAAGTGTGGCATTTTAAGAAATAACGGAGAAAAAAAACCAATGTGTACATTTTGTCCTGGACCCTAGAAACCTTGGAATTCTGCAGCTACTTAACAATAATAGTATCAAGCTTTTCTTTTCGGGAGAATAATTTCCATTTACAGCCCTGAGGCTTAGCCACAAGTGTGGTTTAAGATGAAACTGGGAAGGACAGTGACCACAGGGTGGTGAAAAGTGATAACAGCTGGATGGTCAAGAAGGAACCTTCAGGGGCTAATTGCTTTCTGAATTGGCCATTTCACACACAGATGAAGTCTTCAGGTGACACCAACTTATTCCAAGCACCAGGGAAGTCTTAAAATGCTAACCAGAGGGAAGAAAGGCCTTGGATTAGAAGAGAGGACCCACAGGAATGTGGAATATGCTCTTTGTGTGTTTGCTTAAACACTGCAGACCTTTGGTATTTGATGATTTACGTGGCTTGTAACGGTAGCTGGAGCAGATTCCAAGATCTATGCAAGCCATGACTTCCTCTATGCATGACCCACATATAGTAGGACAGTACATATTTGTGGTGCTTTAGCCCACAGCGTCCTCCACATCCAAAAACCCTTTTCCTTACTTGGATCAGCGTTGTGTTTACCCTTCAGGCCCAGTTCAAATCCTACCTCTACTCTGAAGTCTTCCCTGGTCACAACTCACAGCATTCCTGTGGGTCCTCTCTAACTGCCCTAATCTCAGTCTTCTCTTCAGTAATAATTGCCTATAGCATCTGTCCCGCAGAAATTTGAAGTGAGAAGTGCTAGCAACCAGCAAATTAGCAAACTTGGATCCAGTTACACAGATTGTGCAATTCACGCTCTGTTCTTAAATAATTAACATTGGCAGTGTGGAATCCTTCATTTCTCTAATAAAAAAAGAACTATATTTCACAGTTCTTTCTATTTCAGTTGGTATTTGTTATGTTTTAAATTTTTAAAGAACTCTGTGTACTTGTCCTTTTGACCCATATAATAATGCTGCAAAGCAGACAGGGGCACTGGACTGTTTTGGTTGCAAATGACAGAAGTCAAACTTGCTGTAGCTTAAGTAGAAGTTGAAATTTAGTACACTCATACACCCAAAGGAAGAATCCAGGACAGATTTGGTGAGTTCAGGAACCAGAATATGGGGTTTGATGCCTCCAACAGTTCAATGATATTCTCTCTCTCCCTTTCTCTTCTCTTCTCTCTCTCCCTTTTCTCTTCTCTTCTCTCCTCTTCTCTCCTCTTCTCTCCTCTTCTCATTCTCTGCTGTTTCCTTTGGCTTGCTCTGAGGTGGAATGTGCACATTCTCTTCCCATGTCAATATGTATAAATCTCACAACCTCAACAGAATGTCAAGGGAATGCAAGATTAGAGGAAGGAATAATTCCCAAAAGAAAGGCAAGGTCTACACCAGAAGAAAAAAGGGGAGGATGCAAAACATGCAGAAAACAGATCTCCACTAGAGCAGGTTACAATTGTTATTATCCTCTGAAAACCACATTGAAACTGAAGTTCAAATAAACCACACTGTTACTTTTTAGCAGATTCAAGGTGAAAATTTGTTTCCCAGAGTTCTTTCCCCTAAAATATACTGTTTCAGTAGCTAATATAAGGCCTTGCTCATAGAAAAATACTCAACAGAAATTAGTCGATAGAAAATTGATTAAAGCTGCCTCTAATCCCATGCTTCCTTTCCAAATTGGAGTGTTGAGGGCTATAAGAGAAATCACTGTGAGATAATAAATCTCCTGCCCAATAATTATAGTGAAATATAATTTGGAAACTATCAAAATAGTGATTATAACAGCAAAAACAAAAAACACCTGACAATTAAACTGCTTAATATATGCCAGGAACCATTCTAACACATTGGCATGTAATTCAGTCACTCCTCACAATCCATTGGGAAAATACTGTTATTCCCACTAATGGAGAACACTGAGGCTTGCAGAAGTTAAGTCATCCCTGAAATCACACAGATAGTTGGTGGCAGGACAGAAATCAGAGTCCTGACTGTCTGGCAGTGAGCAGGCCTGGGCTCCTGTCCACTGACTACATGCCTCTATACCAGGACTCCCCAGGGGACTGATTACCATTCTATTCTGGTCATTAGCAAGGCTGGACACTTCCACATGGCACTCAAGCCTCCCCACTTTCTGACTTGAATGTTTATCACCTTATTCCCAGGTCACCTTCAAATGTGGAGGAAATGGAAAGGAAATCTTTGGGAAAGATAGAAAATTAGTACATCAGAGATGTATTGGGAACAGATGTTCCTGAAACAGTTACGTCTACTCATTTGTGTTTCTTTGTACTAACTGTTTCCTCTGCCTGAATCTTGAATCTCTGCCTAGTGAAATTTAACTCACTTTAAGATCCCACTGAAATATCTCTCTGGAGCTTTCCTTGACTCACCCAACGAATCTCTGACTCCAAGATACTATGGCACTGGCCATGCATTCTTTATCTATATAGCCCGGCAAGATTATGATGGCCACCAGGGCAGAGGCTAAGTCTCCTTTGCCTTATTGGTGTTTAGGTCTCCAGTGCCCGATACAGAGCCTGGTACGTAGGAAGTGCTCAATGAATGCTTGTCGAATGAGTGGATAAGTGAACAAAAGTTAGGAAGTACACTGAGTATATAAACTTGTTTGGAGGGCCCACAAATGGATTCCAAAGTAACTTCCAATCAGTTCTTTGCTACTTAGAAGGATATATACCAAGACTAAAGTTCTGGGAAGGAAATCAGTGATCTTGAAGGGGGATCAAAAGAAACAGTCCAGTACTAGCAGGTCTGGCTCAGTAGATAGAGCATCGGCCTCAGGACTGAAGGGTCCCGGGTTCGATTCAGGTCAAGGGCATATTGCCCGGGTTGCGGGCTCGATCCCCACTAGGGGGCGTGCAGGAGGCAGCTGATCAATGATTCTCTCTCATCATTGATGTTTCTCTCTCTCTCCCTTTCTCTCTGAAATCAATAAAAAAAATTTTTTTAAAGAAACAGTCCATGTATAGTCCAAGAAATGCCAAAGGAAAAAAAAAGAAGAAGAAATATAAGTTAAGCCATATAACTAGCAAGATGCTGTAATCAAGTATTTTGGTCACTGTCTCTCAGTCCTAACCATAGGAGTCCACAAAGATCATCTGTCCTGTGTCAAACACAGAAGAATTCTGGTGGGTGTATGTCCCTTCAGATGTGTGCACAAGTAACTCATTGGCTCTTGTGGGTGTGGACCACATCATTGTTCTTACTTTCCCTGACTTTTCCACTCAAGCATCTGGAACCAGATGCTTCCCATACCTGTACAGTGCAGTTCTATATGATCTCCATAGAGCATGCTCAAAAATGACCTTCAACTTGGCATACCTAGAAATGTAAAACTGCCACTATCTCCAACACATGTTAGAAGTTAACACATTTTTGTTCGTTTTTGTCTATTATCTTTTTAATTATTTTTTTATTTTTTCAAATACAGTTGATACTCAATATAAGTTTCAGGTGTAGAGCATAGTAACTAATGCACTTTCTGGGAGACTATAAACAGAAATAATAGAATCGTAAAATTGTAGACCTAGAAGACTGTTGGAAATCTAGAGCTATCCCTTTATCCACTCATAGAAAAACATTACCTGAGGTGTCAGGTGTCTTCCCAGAGTCACACAGCTAATCAGGAATACTGGTGACATCCCCTGTAGAGCAGTTTATCTTTAGTGAGAATGATCCAGCAGTTTATCTTTAGTGAGAATGATCCAGTTTATCTTTAGTTTGCTGTATCCATCAAAATAAGATCTGTAAAATAAACCCTAAGGTTACTAGCCTTTCCAATATGGGTCAAATTGGGAATAGTTCATCAAGTGAGAGGGTAAATTTTTATTCAGAATGCACTCCAAGATATTTCTGGCCTCTTGCAGAATCTTGATACCCTAACTGTGCTACAAATAAAAATGTTTAGGAGATTCAAGATGTAAGATCTTGAAAGAAGGACAATCAAGTTGGAGATTAGAAAGGTTCCTAAACAGAGAGAGGGTGGGAGATGGATGAAAGATGAGCCTGGCCATTCAGATAAGGTGAACTAGGGCTACTGTTAACCAATATTTGCTCAACCTTGGGGGAAGAGTATGATTGCTTTTTTAACATTAGGCTTGGCCATATGACATGCTTTAGCCAAAGATACATAAGTATAACTAATATGTATTATTTCCAGGCAGCAGTTTTAACAGTGAGTGTATAGCTCAGCATGGTCCCATTTGCCTGACTTGGGAATCATGGAAGTCTGTTTTTGGTTCAGCTTCCATGCACCAGATCCTGAGTGGTGACAATGAGAAGACTGTTTGCAAGTCCCTAATGGACACAGTGTGAGCAAGAAATATGGCTTGCTAGTTAAGCTTCTGAGATTTAAGGGTTGAGACATGATTGCTTTTTTAACATTAGGCTTGACCATATGACATGCTTTCGCCAAAAATACGTAAGTATAACTAATATGTATTATCTCCAGGCAGCAGTTTTAAGAGTGAGTGTATAGCTCAGCATGATCCCATTTGCCTGACTTTGGAATCATGGAAGTCTGTTTTTGGTTCAGCTTCCATGCACCAGATCCTGAGTGGTGACAATGAGAAGACTGTTTGCAAGTTCCTAATGGACACATAGTGTGAGCAAGAAATATGGCTTGCTAGTTAAGCTTCTGAGATTTAAGGGTTGAGATTTAGCATGATGTGGCCTATCCAGTCTAAAAAAGACTGGGAGTCTGTTTTTTGAGAAGCGTGGTTTATGAACCAAACGGGGTGAGGTTGGATTCAGCTATGCACCTGTAATTTGCCTGCGTGTAACCCACCTATATCCTGAATTGGATAACACAATAAAAGATTTTGCAAGTTATTTCAGTGTCATAAGCCGAATGAAGATTCACAACAGAATGTGGATCAGGAAGGACAATAGAGTAAAGCTGGGCCCCGTGCCTGCCCGGGCAAAGGTACTCCAAATGCAGAGAAGACCAGGGTCAGAGCAGGAGGCCACACATCCCCATTTATATTTTGCCCTTGGTATTCCCCTCACATCTTCACTCCTATGTCACATCCCAGTGCCCGCGCACCCCATCTCTAGTGGCTTCTGATGGGTCTGAGCAGGGTACTGGGATGTGAAATGTGTTCCTTGTTGATTGCATATACATGAGAGTCCATGTGTGCCTATGTGTGTGCACACATGTATACTCAGATATTCAGAAAGCATTTGCTAGGTACAGAAAATGTATGCTTTTCTCTCTGTAGATGCTGTCCAACCTATCCATCTTCCCTAGTAGCATTAATATAGATCTAGCAATAATGGACTCCTATTAGAGTTGGGGCCATGGTTACAGCTGCTGCCAGTGGCCCAAACCCAGAGTATTATCTCACAACAGGTGCCAGTGTCATGCAGGAAGATGGTAATGGCCTTATGTCATATATCACTTCAAGGTACACCTTCCTCTAAAGAGAAGATGCAACATATTAGGCACGTTAGGCGGCACTGGAAATTTCTAAATCAAACACTTTAAATTTAAGTTAAAAAAGAACCAGCTGATCAGTAGAATTCAGAAGTCAAAGCTTAAATTCACCTCCTAATGGACCCATTCTGTGCATTTTTATTCTCATCTTCACTTTTTATGTAGCGTCTACCTGTACATGAGAATCCCAGAGGGTTAGTGTTGAATCCCAGAGGGTCCAGTCTCCTCATTTTATTGATGAAGAAGCTGGAGCCCAGGAAGTTAAGTGGAATACCAACTCCAGCAGGCTGCTGCGTCCAGGGGGCTTTGGGAGAAGTTCCAGGGCCAGGCAAGCCACTGGCTGATTTTTATAAAGGAAACCAACCTTTGTAGCTGAATCTTGATTGGGATGAACATGTGCCTTTCTCTTTGACATTTTCATCAGCACAGCCCTCATCAGCCTTTTCATCATGTGCCTGTTTACTTTGTGTTTCCCTAAATGCCCATTACATGACTTGCAGGGGTTATTTTAGTAGCTTCCTGGACACAGAAAATGTTTTGTTTAGGCCTCACCTTGTGTTCAGGGTGTCTGGGGCCTGTTGAAGTTGATTGAATTTGAGAAAAAAGACAAGGAGTCAGACAAACAGAAGGAGATCGTTATAGATCTGGCTTCAAATCCTTCTCCTTCCCACCCCGCATGCCTCTCTCTGCTCCTTCCCTCCCCCTTACATTTAGTAATCTGTACCAGTCATTGAAATAGTTCTGGAAACTGAATTAGAAAGAATCTTGGAAATAAAGTTCACACACTGGAGAGTCGCCACAATATTCATCCATTATTGCAGTCTTAAATCACAGAGCCCTTCAGAAACATCCATATTTACCACAAATTATAATATAGCTATAAAATATTTTCTGTGAAAAGTAACTTTCCATGAAAACAACACTTCTTAGTCTTCCAGGAGTTATATTGCTGTTGGTTTTTTAATGCATTTTTTAAATGGAAAGACTTCAAATTCTCTAAGCATGATGCATTTTTAATAGTACAGAGCTTGGCAGTACAGCAGAAACCCATCTTCGGGAAAGGGAACTTATTCACTGAGGAGCCTTTCTGACTTTACCCAACAAAAAGCGAGGGAGGTTGATTATGAACTCTTCACATGTCTAGGATGAGTCTTTGGACAGAGAAAAAGACCCAACTATTCTCCCCTATTGCTGGGGACAAGACACGATGCATTTGGGTAAAAATGGAACTAAAAATTAAGATCTAATCTTAGAAAATCTATTCTTATGAGAAATATATATATATATATATTTCAGATGGAGTCTTGCACAAGTATACATCAGATATTCCATCACAAAAGTCCCTACCACTCTGATCCCAGATCCCAGAATAAAAAAAGAAAAAGAAAGAAAGAAATCAAGACCCCAAAGTAGAAGAAGAAGACCACACTGAAGTCAGACCAAAAAGACCAGTCCTCATCTAGTCAATAAGAAGTCCAGATTCCTCTAGGGAAACCCCAATACACTGTAAGTGAATACCAGGAGACAGATGACAAGAGTTCAGGACTTCATATTTTGATGCTTTTTAGATATTTAGTTTTTAAGACAAAATTGGAAGATAGTTAAAGTTCAACCAATTCTTTGAAAAATAAAGTTAGACAATGGCTTTTCAGTCACTCGGCATTTATGGAGCACAGTATGAGCCAGGGACTGGAGACTGAGTGACAGACAAGGTTCTTGTCCTTGTACTCACAGCCACACTTTAGAGACCTCTAATTCACATGTGGTGAGTGTTGTTACAAAAGGGGAAGTAGGTGGCATGGAAGTACTCAATAGGTTATACCCTGAACTAAGGAGATGAGGAGGGCCGGCCTGAGGAAATAACTTTTAGAGTGAGACCCTTAAATGAGAAGTAAAGGAAGGGTAGGAGTTAGGTGGCAAAGAAGTCATTGAGTGAGAAAGTGTTCCAAGCATTAATAATGGCCTATAGAATCAAGGATATAGCATGTCTTAGGAACTGTTTTAGTTAGTTTAGACTGCTTGAACAACAAACATTTATTTCTCACAGTGCTGGAGCGTGGAAAGTCCAAGATCAAAGGGCCAACAGATTCAATGTCTGGTGAAAACTTCTCCCGGTTTGCAGATGGTCACCTTCTTCCTATAGCCTCACATGTTAGAAAGAGAGAGCTAATTCTCATGATCTAATCACCTCCCAAAGTTCCCATCTCCAAATTGTACCACATTGGGGGTTAGGTTTCAACAAAATAATTTGGGAATATACAAACATGCATATAACAAGGATTGAAAGACTAGAGGATAGAAAATGACAGTGAAATCAGTGAGAGATTAAAATGAAGAGAGGCAGAGCTAGATCAAGAAGCTCACTGCAGATCATAAGAAATTTGGGCTTCAGTCTGAGAAGCCACTAGCACAGTGGTTCTCAACCTGTAGGTCGCAACCACTTTGGCAGTCAAACAACCCTTTCACAGGGGTCGCCTAAGACCATCCTGCATATCAGATATTTACATTAAGATTCATAACAGTAGCAACATTACAGTTATGAAGTAGCAATGAAAATAATTTTATGGTTGGGTCACAACATGAGGAACTGTATTTAAAGGGCCAGAAGGTTGAGAACCACTGCACTAGCAGGTTTTAAGTAGGGAAGATGACTAAATTTCCATTTTTGAAAGCCCATCTTAGTTACAGGTGTGGAGAATAGCTTGTAGGGGGAGTAAGGGTGGTGCTAATATATGATTTATGAGATTATGGAGCAGTCCTGGTGAGAGATGTGAGTATATGGACTGAGAAGGTTGTGATGGAAATGAAGAGAAGTAGATGGATTCATATGCTATTGAGGAAGAAGAATAAAGGATGTGTTGATAGATTGGTTATGATAGGAGGTGAGGAAGAAGGTTGGGATGATCCATGGGGTTTTTATTTGAGCAATAAGTTATGTCAAAGTATAGCCTGTGCTGAGACAGAAAATGACCGCTAAAAGAAAATCAGGTTCCAGGTCAGTCAAAGATAATGAGTTTATCCACAAATAAATGGTAGTTTGAAAGCCATGATAATGGGAAGAAATCTCCCAGAGATAGAGTGAATAAACATCGTAGTTGGCCCCAAACACTTCTGGTTTATATATGTTGTCCCAATATTCTGTCCAATTTCGCATTTGTTCCAGATGTTTTATTTTTAACTAATTGCTATTTTAATTGTTGCAATCAGTGTACTGCATTGAGCTTGATGGACTCCTATATCATATGCCTAGCCCCTGCCATGGTCTCATTAGTTATTGAGAAGACATTTTGCACAGGATCCTGTGCTGGTTGCCTTTTATCTCCCCTCCCCCGGCCCCTTGAATGTTAGATTTCCTCAGGGCTCAGTCACTGGACCTTCTTTCTTTTTATCTACACTTATTCCCTTGAAGATTTCATCCAGACTTATGTCTGTAAATACTATATTGGTAACTTCCTAATTTCAGTTTCTAGCCCAGACATGAATTCTAGATACATATATCCAGCCACCTACTTGATGTCTACTTGGATGTCTAATAGTTATCTCAAATTCAAATATCCAAGACTGAGTTCTGGACATCTCCCCAGAAGCTGTTCCTGACATGGTCTCATATTTTAGTAAATGTGAATTCTATTTTTTTCAATTGCTCAGCCCAAAAACCTTATAGTCATCCTTGACTTCTCCCATCCTTTTTTATCCCACATCCAATTAGTTATCAAAGAAACTCATAACTTCTCACCACCTCCACTACTATAATCTGGTATAAACCACCATTTCCATTGTTGATATTATTTCAATAGCCTTCTAATAGGTCTCCTTCTAACTTGCCTTCCTACAGTCTGTGTTAGTTCAATAACTAGAGTTTACTGAACTAACAAGCATTCAATTAAAACGGTTATCAGATCATGACAAAATTAGCAATGGCTTCTACATACGTACTAGAATGGTTACATACGTTTACTTCTACATACCTGTTAGAATGACTAAAATAATTTTTAACCTGACATACTAAATGTTAATGTGGAAGGGGAGCATCCAGAACTCATACATTGCCATTGGGAATGCACAATGGTACAGACATTCTAGAAGTCAACTTAGTTCTTCCAAAGTTAAATGCACAGTTATGATATGACCCAGCAATCTTACTTATAAGATTTATGCTAGAGAAATGAAAATTTGTGTTCACACAAGAACCTGTACACAAACATTTATCACAGCATTATCTGTAATTGCTAGATACTAAAACCAAATCAAATGTCCTTCAACAAGTAAAAAGTATGGTAAATCCACACAATGCAACATACTCAGCAATGAAAAAGTGGCATTAATATACTAGTATACAGCATATATTATATAATGTGAAAGAATTGAGTCTTCAAAAGTCACCTATTCTAGGATTCCATATACATGACATTCTGGAAAAGGTAAAACTATCAGGACAGAGAATAGATCAGTAGCATCCAGGAGTGGATGGGGTGGTTGAGGGGTGCGGGGAGGGAAGGCATCATCTAACTACAAAGGACAGCACAAGGCTGTTTGGGGAGGTGATGGAACTATTTTTTCTAGTGGTGGTTACATAAATCTAAGTATGTGTTAAAATTCAGAGTTATGCAACAAAAATAAAATATTTTACTGTAAATTTTAAAAATCAAATAATAACTAAAAAGATAGCTGAAGCAAATAATTGCAAAGTAGTATCATTTATAATTTATTTAAAAGATATGTCTGTCATATTATTTTCTATACTTTGCTGTATTTTAAATACACCCTGAGTAAAAATTTAAAATTAATGTTATTATATTCTCAGCCACCTGAGAACTGTATACTGCCACTTTCTTGTTGCCTGTGGTTAGGTTGTATGTATGACCACATAAGAAATCACTTGAGTTGTAGCATTTAACCTCCAAAGTACAGAAAAGCAATTTGATTGCTGTTAAATTGATATCCTAGTGACAATAATTACCCAAAATTATCATTTTATCACGCTGAATTATTTTACCCACTAAAAAGTTAAAACTTACTTTGGGCATCATTTTTAATTAAAATATATTTTTATAGAATGAAACTTTAGTGTCTTAAGTATTCAGTAGACTGAGATTTGATCTGACATGTGTAACATTAATTACCATATAGATGAATGAGAAATGAAGAGGAGTGGATATAACTTGTAAATGATGCATTAAAACCAACTCAAGACCCAATGACTGTATAGTGCACTGTACAAAGTTTATTGGAAGTTAAAATAGAGAAAAGTAGTGGGAAAATTGTGTCCTCACACAGCACATAGTAACAAAGTGCAGACGTGCTAAATTCAATGAGTCTGAACATAATTTGCAATAAAATTTGGTTGAGGGGTGTATAATATTTATAAGCATAAAGAATTTGTTCCTAGTTTTATGCTTATACATGCATATTTAAGTAACATTATCCTAAAAACAATTTATGTCCAGCCCTGACCGGTTTGGCTCAGTGGATAGAGCGTCGGCCTATGGACTGTAGGGTCCCAGGTTCGATTCCAGTCAAGGGCATGTACCTTGGTTGCAGACGCATCCCCAGTGGGCAGTGGGGGGTATGCGGGAGGCAATATATATCTATATATATAGATATATATATAGATATAGATATATAGATATATATATATAAAACAAAAAACAATTTAAGTCCATACCAGGCATTCAGGAGGATTCTCCTTCTAGCATTTCAGACCACTGCCCTAAGGCAGTTAGTTCTGCAAAGGAATCACTTTCACAAGAGTAAAAATGCTTCATGCTTTGGAAATGCAAGTTGTACTTTTTCCTCCAAAATGGTCTAAGGCCAAGCATATTTTCAGCCTGGAGCAAGTACACAGCAGGCTCTGGATTGCCTACTGATGGAAGGACAATTCCTAAGGAGTCCTTTTTAGGCCCTAGACCTTCCACAGGGCGAGGAGCAGTGTGGCTCAGCAGTGGACTCCCTGGTGACCCACAGTCCCTGCCAGTATAGTACACCACTTTATTGTCTAAGGTCTATTCCCCCTAAAACCTTCCAGCTCCCAGAACATTTATTAACTAATTTCCTTATTGCCACCAATTATACCCAACAGAAGCCCAGAAATTTGACTTTGTATCATCTTTGTTAGCTTCTTTCGGGGGGAAATCAACTGCTTCCCCAAAACCCTTAAGAGGAGATATTTGGATGCTTTTGATGTTGCCCGAAATCCACCTCTTAGTTTTACGCACATTCATTCAACAAATAGCGAGTCTGAAACCTTTTGTTTCTCCTGTTTCCTCTCTTCCTCTGACAGTGGTTTGCAAACTCTCCTTAGTACCTGTTAATATTCTGATTGCAGATCGCAGCTTCCTCATATCATGGCCTTTATTGTTGCTGCCACCATGCCTGGCCATGCCTTGTCTCCTGGACCCATTGATCTTGATGACGGAAAAGGAACCCTCTGGCTAGCAAGTTATATGCCTAAAACCCCAAAGAGAAGGGTCTTAGTCTCAGTTCTCTTAAATGATTCATGCATTTAACTATTTTATTGTTTTCTAAAGTATCTTCCCTTTTGCTCATTAAAATAAAAAAATTCTGACTAGTTAGTTGAGTAATATTTTAAGTGGCATCAAGTAATTTCATATCCAAAAGAGTCCTCACTCCAGACCCATATGTGGATTCTTAAACTGAATCCAAACAGGCTGGGCCACTCTATCACCTCGATGTGGCTTTAGTTACCTGCCCAATTTGATCATTGACCAGAGGGTTAAGATTGTTTCATTTAAGAATTTTTGTTGCAGGATCAACTAGCCACTCCAGAGTCTGGTTATTTCCTTATAAGAGTCTCCTTACATACGTGTCACTCAATATACTTTGCCTAACAGAGTATAATTTGATAAATATTATACCAGGCAGAATGAAAACATCTGAGTAATAACCAAGCTATTTAATTATTTTGCCCAACCTTCAAATGGCCATTATTCCTTATTGTCTTCATCCTTTCCAATCTCAAAAATGTCTCACATTTACACAAAACACACAAGAATAAAATTTCTCTGCTGAACACTAATCAATCTGTCAATCAAAATAGTCACTTGTGAAAGGTAACCAGTAGGTAGTGGTGGGAAATATTTGCATAGCATTTTCCTACTTCTTTTTGGTGGGTGTTCAAAGTCCTTTTTGCTCATTGCCATTTTGTAATGATTAGAAATAAACTTTTCTCTATGTACTGAAAATTAATAATGCTATGTCTAGCAACGTTTGCATTTTTAAAAGTATCTTACATAGACAATTTGAACATCCTATGAAATGCCACATGACATGTTTTTCCTAAAATTTCTGAATAGTTTCCTAAGTTACTAAATGCTTCTTTTTCAACTAGAGAAGAATGTCAGTTTCTCCATCAGTATATTCTCATTTCATATTCCACCCCAAAGAGGAAAAAAATTGCATCTGTGTAGAGGCTCAGGACAAAAAAAATCTATTACTCCAATAACTGGGTCCACAGGTCTCTAAGCTGACTTTTCAAAGTCTCTGTCGTCAGTTTGGCTGCAGTTCTAGTGTATTTTGGCCCATTCTACTGGCTTCAGCTCAGCTCATGCAGACACATATGGAGGGGGCTCAATTCAATATCAGGGTAGACAATTTATGAGCACTTATAGTTGTACACCACCCACGTACAATTAAACCTGAAAAGAAACTATGGATATTCTCCACTGCAGTGTGAAAATCCCCATCCTCCCCACACCTCACTTTTTCCAGATTACCTTTTTCCGAGGCATGAATGCTCAGTCTGGAGCCAGGGAACGGGAAGCCATTTTTCACAGCCTGAAGCATTCCTTTGATTTCAGCTCTACTGTGAGCAAAAATGTTCCCCTATGGGTCTTTTCCCTCCCACCCTGTGTCACAGTGAGTTTTCACACAAAACTACAAAGAGCTGAAAAACCCTGACCACACACCAGCCACCCAACAATGAGAAGGCACAAGTATGAGTGTCAGCACACACATTTTTTAATTTGACCTTGTGCTAAAAAAACAACAGTATAAGGAGGAAATGCCATTGCTGAGACCGACCAGGAATGAGCTATATCTGGAATAAATGACTTCGCTTTCCATCACCTACTCTGTTGTTCTAGGTTTCTTCCAATTTCCATTTCACAAAATGGGTCTATTGACACACCACCTGTTGGTCCATCAGCAGTATTCTCAGCAGACGGATGATAACAGCATGATGGGCCAGACTTGATTGACAATCATCAGGAAATTAATCTAGAAAGTGGAGGAAGGAAGCTGAGGTTAAAAAGAAAAAGACATGGGGCAGAGGAAAAGAGGGAGTGAATCTACAGAGACGCCTCTGCGGAAGGGGATTGGAAGGTGGTCCTGTTGAACAGAGGCTATGAGTTGAGATGCAGCTGAGATGTGGAAGGCCAGTGAGCCTAGTCACCGCAACAGAACTTGCCCCAGCAGAGGGATATAGAGGTTAGGGCGAAGGATGGGAGATTTTTCCAGAAGACGCCAGTGGGCAGATTATGTAGCAGCAACAGTTAGTCTGCTATTATGATGCTTCCACATATTTGTCAGGAAACGGAGAGGAATGTAGCAAACCTTCATTTCATTTCCAGGGCTGGATAGTTTGGGGAAGGTCAGTGTTGCAAAGATCACACTCACACTTAGAGGTTAAACTGCATTAGGCTAACGATAGGGAAGTGCTGTGTAACTATCACTTACCTATATTTTTTAATATATATATTTTATTGATTTCAGAGAGGAAGGGAGAGGGAGAGAGAGGTAGACACATCAATGATGAGAGAGAATCATTTGGCTGCCTCCTGCATGCCCCCTACTGGGGATCAAGCCCGCAACCAGGGCATGTGCCCTTGACCAGAATCAAACCCGAGACCCTTTAGTCTGCAGGCTGATGCTCTATGCACTGAGCCAAACCAGCTAGGGTGTACCTATATTTTTATCTTTTTTTCTAATCCTCATCTTTATTCATTTAATAATTATTCATTGAGCTTTTGCTGCAGTGCTCATAATACCATAGAGAAGGCAAGGGCTTATTCAAGGGAATTGTAAGCTCCATGACAATTTGTTTTGTCCAGTTCCATATTTTCAGAGCCTCGAACAAAGTTTTCACTAAATATTTGTTGAATGAATGAATAAAGCAAGCATATAGCCTAGTAATGGACTATTCTCTTTCCTACCACTAGAATATCATGGTAAATTTGCTTTGCTCGCTATAATGCCGACAGAGTGAACAAAGCACCCATCTTTAAGTTCAGAGGCCTTGGCACATGGATGAGGCAGGGGCCAACATTTCCTAACCCCAGAGAGAAATTCCTCTCTCCTCCTATAGTTGTTGTTATGGAAGTGACTGCAGTCCATGGAAGAGAAGCTGTCTTAGATCTGTCCTTCTCTCAGCATATACACATGGCCAGAAACAAGCATCTTGATAGATGAGCACACAAGCAGGATGGAGGTGGAGAAGGAGGGCTTCCCTAACCTAAACAGAAAAAAACACAGCTTTGGGTGTTCTACCAGTCAAAATCCTAGAGAGGTAGAAATAGTTCCCTTGAATGGGTGACCAAAGTGAGTTCATGAAAGGGCTGTTTAACTTCAAGACTGAAGACAGAAGGGGAGAGAGTGGTTGCTGAGACCTGATGATAAACGTGGCTGTGGGAGAGGACCACCGAATGTTGCCCTGGCCCTGGAAAGAAGAAAGGAGCCACTTCCAAACTGTGGCCCAGGCAGGAGGAAGCCAGGAAATGCCAGCTTAGTCCTTCTTCCCTCCAGCACTCTCACCTGCCATTGTCATTGCAACTAAAATCCACTGGGCATGGAAGCCAGGTGAGAGGGTCCCAGGATCACCCTCTCCAGGCACAGTGCTGGCTGGGGGAGGATGCAAAACAGATCTAGAGGAGCAGAGAACATCTAGCACATGTTTATGCCTCAGCATCTACTTTTCCCTTTCGTTGAAAAGTACCTGTCCCCAGTGTAGGAAACACACAATTTCTGGATATGTCACCTTAAGGTGCTGTGAATCCACTCATACTCCCACATGAAAATAAAATGCAAGCTTCCATCAGTGTTCTCCATATAACATAACACAGGGCAGAAACTATGTGGGTGGAGGGAAAAAACAACACAGCATAGTTACTACAGTCCCTGCTTTTGTACCTGGTCACAGGCCTAATACTACCCATCCCCCCCACCAATAAGCAAAATGGGGGGAAATAAAGCATGTAATTCTAGCAATGGTGGTTCTGGCATAAAAGTTGGGTGAAAAATATATATAGCTAACTCTGTGAGGAAAAATGACCATTGCCTCCCTAATGGAAGGGGTCCAATAATATGGTGGAAGGTTGTGGCTCTAGGGAATGATGCTGTATCAGAGGTTCGGCATTGGATATGCTGTTGTCAGTTTGGAGACTGAGCTGTGGCAGTGACCAGATCAACTTGATGAGGGAGAGCACACTGAGAAGTTTCGATTCCTATTCTATCTTCATATACTTCCCCTTGTCACTAATCTTCATGTCATGCTCTCTCAGAGTTCCTGACCAACTGGTTAGGTGTTAAGCCACTTCCTACAGAGATGTAGGTGTAAACTTCAAGCCATCTTCTGGTAGCCTAACTAAAAAGCCCAGATAGACTGCTTCAAGTTCTGCTAATTGAAATAATTTCCCTTCATGAGGGTCTTTCAGAGTCTCCCTAACTGAGACCATATGCAGTGGCCATGTACCTCTGGCTTTGACCACATATCAAAGTCAAGCTCAAGTTTTTTTCTCCCCCAGTCACATGGGTATGAGGAATTCCACATCAGGCTATAGATGTGAGTTGAGATAAAGGAGTCAATGCACCAAAGTGAGTGTTGAAAGAGTGAGCCACCTGCTTGTGTTGAACCCAGTCTTTTATATCCCATTTCCACTTGTTGGGCTGCTGTTGCACATTCCCAGTTCAATGGATGGTGAGTCAGATAACACCCAGTTCATTAGGGGCAGCTCAGGTCACACAGTCACTTGATTTTCCATAGTCAGTGTAATGGTTTGAATGGCGGTCCCACAACAGATATGTCCCCTAGAACCTGTGATGTGACTGTATTTTGAAAAAGCATTTTTGCAGACAGAATTAAGTGACGGATTTAGTGATGAGACCATCTGGGTTACTAGGGTGCACCCTAAATCCAACAACAGTCTTTTTATCAGAGACAGAAGAGAAGACAGAGAAGACCGTGTGAAGATGGAAGGAGAGACTGGAGTTATGCTGTCACATTCCTGGAACAACAGCGGCCAGAAGAGGAAAGGAAGGATTCTCCTCTGGAGCTTTTGGAGGGAGTGTGGCTCTGCTAACACCTTATTTCAGACTTCTAGTCTCCAGAACGGTGAGAGAACAAATTTCTGTTGTTTTAAGAGACCAAGTTTGTGATATGTTTTTACTGCAGCCACAGAAAACGAATGTGGTCAGGGAGTTGGTTTCTACTAGGCCCCAGTGGCAAGGCGGAGGCTGTTTAAAGGGAGAATGGTTATCTGCAAAAGGGGTCATGGTAATACTCCAAACACCAGAGGTCTGGACTGATTCTCCTACTGGGGCTTGCTAACGATGTGAAGGGAAGGGTTGCCACCTCACATGTGGCTGTGAAGAATCAGAGGAATTTGGAAGTTCAAAGTTCTCAATCTTCCGTATCTGCCCCAAAGAGCCTCATCACATACCTCAGGAATCTACTCTTTTTCTATTTATGCCTTATCATACCAGAACAAGGCGTGGTGCACATTTATTGATGCAGCAGTTTCTTCTCTCTCAGGGTAATGAAGCTGTGCCCAATGCCTTATAGGGGCAAGTGTCAGAGCTGAGAGGCTCTCCCCAGTATACCTGAATCCTCAGCACATGCACCTTCTCTTTTTATCAGATTGCAAGTCCCGAGACATCTGTGTAATAGGGGAAAGGTAGACAGAGCCAGTATATGTGTTTCATCACAGATGAGCTTCAGCCATATTTGCCCTGTAGCTAGAGAAGAGAGAGGATTCTTTAAAAGCTACCCTGAGTTAGATATATGGGCCCTGCAGCTACAAAAAAAGTAAAAGATTCTTTAAACACTTCCAAAGAGGCTATCTGATTTTCCGCCATTGCCCTGAGTTGGGCACTCAAGGCTGATAATTTGTCGTTTCCTCTGTTTATGCTCTCTGGGGCTTCATAAGTAGCCAGCCTGTGGCCGAATCTCTGTAATCTAAATCACCTGACAGCACAGTGAATGCCACAGTCACATGATCTCCCTTGCCCTTCACCTGCACCATCCCATGCAACAGCTGTTGAGAATTTGAGTCCCTATTATCCCACCACATGCTATGTATCCATTTCACCTTGGCAAGAAGATTATCGGTGACCTCATCAACTGTGTGAGCAACCTAATCACAGACTCCCATTTTGAGGTTCTGTTTTCAGGAACAAATCCTCGTTTTATTTACTAGATCATCCAGGTTCCCAGCAGCAAACAGATTGTACACGCAAAAGGAACAGTTAGAGAGAGTTCAGTGGAGGATTATTTAAAAGAGTGTGGGCAAAGTTGTGTAAAGCCAACAAGAAATGGCAAAGCACCTGGCTAGTAAGAGTAAGAATGCTGTTCGCACCCCTTGGCTTGAAGGTACCAAGGAGGAGTTGCTTGCTGGAATTTAGAGAAAGCTGAAGATGGGAAAGCCATCCAGCAGGAGCCGTGGCTCTGGGTATAGGAATCCAGCCACTGCAGAGTAGCTGTGATAGGAAAGGAGCCAGGGAACTAAGTGACCTGGCATTTCTCTCCCACCTTCCATCTGCTGACCCCTTCCATTGGACAGGCCCAGTCAGAAGCCAGAGGAAAAGGGATTCAACCAATTGATAGAGTCCAGAGAGATTAGCCCCATACTGACTTGCTTTGGAAGCCAAAAACGCATAGAGTGGCAGCCAATCTGTCAGTCCCCTGGTCTGACCAGTCATCCATTAGGGTGTGAAGAAGGTGTGATGGAAACAGAGCTGCCAGCCCCCCAGCTCCTGATATTTCTTTCTAAGATCACCAGACCAGGAGGAGTGGACACCATGCTACCTCCTGCGACTGCATGTGTGTCTGTGTGTTCCCCTTTCCCTATTAAACTAACTTCCAGGCCCTGAAAGGTGCGTGTGCTTAGGAATTAAACACATTTGGACCTGTCTCTCAGCTCTGACATTTACAGCCTAAATGACAATGAGCAAGTTACTTAGTTCCTTTGAACATGAGTTGCTCCATCTGTTTAATTTGGACTAATAACCGTCCTAACAAAAATGTTGCAAAGAGTGAATGAAATAATGGAAAGTTCTTAATAGGGTTTTTCACACATGGTAAATACTCTTTAAATGTTCCTTTTCCGTATTAACCTTTCTCTTGTGCTGCTGCAGCCATCATGTAAAACATGTTTGTAACTCATTTTATGAGAGAACACAGTCCAAGTTCCAATCAGCTTATAAAACAAAAACCTTTGAACACAACTTGTTTTTAAGTTGAGTGGGGCCTGTGTTTAGGCCAAACTGTCAAGAGGTGGTTGATGATCCTATTTTCAGAAATGATAGGATCACTTGAACGAGGATTAAGAGAGTTCACTCTGCAAGAAATAGATAATATGTAAGAAAGACTACATAAAAAAGAGGAGTAACTTGCTAATATATGCATACACACTAAGGAAAATTATGCACGAAACTATTCATAGTGGTTAACTCCAGAGGCCAGAGTGGGATTGGAGAGCTGTGAGCAATAAAAGCAGACACACATATTTCTCTGTATATTTAAATATTGCTTAACTATGGCTCACATGCAAGACAAGATTCAGTATTATGGACAAAGCGAAATGTCTGACATAGATTTAGTTTACTAAACTGTAATGAACTACAGATAAAGAAATAATGATATGCAAATAGGATGGTATAAGGCTAGTTTACTTACCAAATAAGGAAAGTATTTCAGTGATTTAGCATGTGGTATGTAAACGAATGCTGCTTGCCACTATGTTACACTCTAAGCTTCAGGGGGATATATCTATGTATTCTTATTTATCCCTAACTCCTAGTCCAGTTATATGCTCAGTAAGTATTTGATGAAAAATGGATAATTATTTTTAATTGAGAGACAGAGTGGTATGTTGAACAGGACACAATTAAATCACTTCTCCTGAGCACTTCTCTGAGTTCCCTCAGTTCCCTCATCTGTAAAATGAGGGAGTTGACAACATGACAAATTCCAAAACTATAAATGTAATAACCCATAAGTGTCTAAAGTTTTGAGAACTGACATTAAGTCTCCAATTATTTATATTACCAAGAAATGATTTAAAAAATCATCATTTTAACACCAAAAATGTAACAGAGACATAATTCTAAATAAGGAACCTTATTTCCTATGAAAAGAAAATTATCAACCCTACACACACACACAAGCACAAACACACACACATACATTCTGATGCACACAAAATTGTACAGTAAATTTGATAAAGATTTATGGCAGATTTTGAATCAAAAGGGGGTCTGTTCATCTCTAAGATTTTGTGAACCCTTTTTAAAGTTTTTTTAATTGATTAAATGTTTTTATTTTAAAATTATGAAGTATGTGCTTATTTGTTTTAAAAAATCCAACAACACTGATGAATGAACCACACCCAGAGCCTCCGCCCATTCCCCAAGTTAACTACAATTAAATTGTGGTGCATCATCTTCTAGGCTATTTTCTATGATGATATAAACATAAGAAAGTACTAATATAACTTTTTTAAGGAATAGAACTTATTCTAAACAGTCTATCCATTTACAGAGTAGAGAGCTACATATGTAGTAATGATCAACTGAACTCAATGTCAATAACATTTAGGGAAAATATGTGTTGGGCTTAATTCAGGAGAGTGGCATTTTGCCATACATTCCTCATATTGGTGCAGGAGACTTGAGTTTGAAAGTTTTCCTGATCTTAGCAGGCAATTCACTCCTAGTGTTTTGCACATAGGTTCCCAACATTCTATCTTGGGATCAAGATCTGACAAGGGAAATAAAGAGCTGAGGAGTGTGCAGAGGCAGGAGAGCAGGTGGATATTTGGAAGAGAGCTGAAAGGGCTCAGTGAAATCATCCTCCAAAGCTAGCCAGACAGCAAGGAAGGGACAAGAAAGCAGGGTGTGAAAAGGGGGGTAATGGCCTCATCAGGGAGCCAGATATCCAAGGTTGTATTTGGGGGCATATACTTAGTGAATGGAAGCAACTTCCGTATCTGGAGGCTCACATCACCTAATTCTCTAAGAATACATGGCAGGACTAGAAAGCATCTGGAAGTAAGTCCCGAGAGGCCTCTGGGAGGCTGGAACAGTAGCTCCCAAAGGCCAGTCGATGTGGCAGCCTTTTCCCAGGTTTCAGAATGTGAAAGCAACAGAACCCGAAATCCAAACCACTGAGTCAGCGCTCCGGATTTGCTCACAGACAGGGGCCATATTTGCAGAGACGAAGGCACAGCAAAGTGGAAGCAGTTGGCCTGAATTGGGGCATGATGATCCCTGTTGGCGCTCACCATTTGTTCAAATTTAGCAAATGATTGCATACGTTGACTGGCTGAGACAGCCTGAAAGTATATAGTCTACATGACTTTATCCTTTAAATATCAAGAGTATTGTTCATGTCCAATAAGTGAGAAATGAGAAAGAAACCAGTCACTTGGTATGAATTTAGGCAAGTATATTCTCTCTGCAAGTAATTTCTTCATGTACCTAAGAAATGGCAAATACCTACCTGTTCACATGACACTGCCGCCATCCTGTGACAGTCATCATCAGGAGTTGCACAAAACTTCAATCTTTTGAGTCAGGACACAGCCTCTCTGTCCTTCTCCATCCTTCTCAGTGTCCCCTCCAGGTGGCCTCTGTTAGTCATAGCTGGCACCATACATTAAGCCTGTTGGTCAAAGTTAGACTCAGTGACCTCTAAGACCCCTCCTAGATCTAGCCTACAGTTATTTTCTAAGAATAACCCATCAAAAGGGGGTAAAATATGGCCTAGTTGGTTTGGCTCAGTGGACAGAGCGTCAGCCTGCGGACTGAAGGGTCCCGGGTTCAATTCCAGTCAATGACACATGCCCATGTTGTGGGCTTGATTCCCAGTGGGGAGTGTGCAGGAGGCAGCCAACCAATGATTCTCTCTCATCATTGATATTTCTCTCTCTCTCTCTCTCTCTCTCTCTCTCCTCGCCCTTCCCCTCTGAAATCAATGAAATGTATTAAAAAGAAGGGGGAGAATATTATTCTTGAAACAAAGTATCTAGATCCGTGTTTAAGCACAGATTATGATTAACAAAAACTCAAAGTATTCAAAAGGAAATTTGACTTTTTGCTACCACCAGTCAGTATTCTGCATCCCAGCTGCATGTAAGAATCCCCTTGAGATCTCTTCAAAAGCACCCATGCTTGGGACTCACCAGGCCTAGGTGGGGCCCGGCCCCTGGCAACCTTTAACAGCCTCACAGGTGATTTCACTGTCCAGCCAGAAATGAGAACTGCTCACTCGTACATTGAGCAGCCTCTGGGTCTATGGGTGAAATGTCCAGCCGAGGTGTTTTCCAGACATTAGTTCATGGCTGAGTTTTGCTCACAGCCTTGCCCTGAGCTTGGAGCCGGAGCCAGCAATTCCCGGCTTCCTTCTGAGCGGCGAGCTGCCCAAGCTGCCCCACTGGCTCCCGTCTCCCTCTTAGTACTTGTTGTCTATCCAAAGAGTGGGGAAGCAAAAGTGAAATCTTTCTATTTGTTTATGTGGCAACAAGCTCAGAGTCTCTGCCTAAAAAATGTCCTTGGCTTCTGACAATGCCGCCTTGGAGATGCTTCTGTCTGTTAGAAATAGGCTGGAAGCCATGCCCTCCCCCCCGGAGCCAGTGCTGACTCAGCCCCTGTGAGCGGAGACAGGCAGGGTGATTCAAACGCAAGCATGTGGTTGACATTTTTATATCATTTAGCTTCAGAGGAATGCAGAAGTGTGAAGGCAGGAGTTTGGATCTGACTGTGGAGAACAGGTCAAATGGAGATTGATTTGTGAGATTGATATTTTCCAATTTAGGGAATTCTTGAACTATAAGAATGAGGACTTGGAATATGGAAAGGAATCCAGTTTTATGACATTTGTTTTAAAGAAAAGATCGCATTATTAGGAGACGAATGTGTTGTCTACCTTTCAAAGACATGGAGAAGAGTAGAGAGCTAGATCTTTGAGCCTAACAGGTATCTGGGAGGCAGAAAAAGGAAAACACGGTCTCACTTTTACATGTCAAAAGAAAAAAAAAATAAAACAACCTTTCTAAGAGTAGCACGAGTTCAAAACTAGAAGCCTCATCTGCTCTCTGATGAAAAAAAGCGGAGTGAGAAGATTGGATATTAATTGAGAGTGGGTAAGGGCATGTGAGGAGGCTCCGCGCTCCTATGGGAACAGATGAAAAGTGTAAAATTATTTTTTTTTACCATCGGTTCTGCCCACCCTGGATTGCTTACTATGTTCAAGGTGCTGTAGAAACAATCAGCCCTAGCCAGTTTGGCTCAATGGATAGAGCTTCAGCCTGCACACTGAAGGGTCCTGGGTTCGATTCCAGTTAAGGGCACATCCCCTCCATCCCTGCAGGAGGCAGCCAATCAATGATTCTCTCTTATCATTGATGTTTCTATCTCTCTCTCCCTCTCCCTTCCTCTCTGAAATCAATAAAAATATAGATTTTTTAAAAAGGAACACTCTCCCTTCCCTGAAGAAATTGGCTGTCTAGCTAATGAGATAAGAGAAAGGCACCATGTTAAGTAGCAAAAGGATATACAAATACCAATTGCAATTTGAAATACAGCAGATATTGAACAACACAAGTGAAAAGTAGGCTCCCAGAGTAAAGGTAACAGGGCTCCAGACATGGAAGAGGGTCCTCCAGCTGGACTGACCAGGGGAAAGTCACAGAGGTGGAGCTGGGGAGACAGGTTCTGAGGAGGGGAGGTCAGGGGGTAGAGAGCACGGGAGGAGTGGGAAAAGGGGCGCCCTGGTACCCGTCTGCAGTGTTTTCCCCTCTTCCAACTCCACAGCTTTTGGAAGCATGAACAACCAACACACAGAAAACCTTCCCTTAGTCATTTTCCATCTGTGAGGAGCACTTGTGATGTTCTGAATGTGACCTTTGACCTTAATTGCATAACACCTCATCAGAACATCCAGCCTCTTGCAAGTTCCTCAGGAAAAGATCCAGGGTGAAACAAATTTGAATAGAAAGGGGAAAGTGGAGAAAATTCCCCCTCTTGTGGCTTATACGGAAACGGGCTCAGGAGTAAGCCTGCGTGTGCCAGGGGTCACACAGCCAGCAAGGAGCAGAGCTCCGGAGCCAGCCTCCCCTGTTCCCAGTGCACACGCCAGCCCTGATGAGAGACTGAGTGAGCAGAAGAGATGTGTGTTGTCTCTAGGCAGTTGTGGGAGGAGTTCAGTTTTCTGTGGGTTGTCTGACCCACTCCTTATCAGAGACACAGAAATATCTGCCAATTCCAAGTCCTAACAGATTCCTACTGTTTTTGGCTTTTGAGAGGCTTTTACACATGACAGAGTATGCCCTTTCCCACGTGGCTCCTCTTCTGAACCCTGAACCGGGGAAGAAAGGAGTCATTGGAAAGCAGAGTGGGCCACAGGGACTTCCACTATTTACCCTCAGGCCTGCCTTAGTCCCCTGGAGAAGAGTCAAAGTAGAGGCATCTGATCCCAAACAATGTTGTCAAGCAACAAGACTCATTGTAGGTGTGGCATCTGTTATTAGTCAAATGCAGATTGACAATGAATAAATGGTGGCTGTGTTCTTAGGTTTCCTAAATGCAGACTTCAAGAAATGGGCCATAGGCCTGATCAGGGAGTCAGGCAGAAATCCTAACTTTATCTCTCCCTGAGGTCTCTGGTCATCGAATAGGGAGCAGACAGATTAGCTCTCAGCATGGGAGAGAGGGGACAGTTTCTGTTGCTTTTGAGAGCAAGCTACTGATGGCTCTTGAGACCAACTAGACTAGAAAATAGCCCGTGGGCTAATTTTCTTCAGCCCAAAGGCCAGTTGCCACCAAATCTCACTCCCAGGGACTTGGCCAGAAATATTGCCAGACTTGGCAGAAACTTCTCTAAATAGCCATCAGTTCTCTCTCTCTCTCTCTCTCTCTCTCTCTCTCTCTCTCTCTCTCCCTCCCCCCCCCCCTCCCTCCCCCCCTTTTTCTTTCTTTCTCCTCAGACTGGGCATGCTACATTAAAATAATTAAAGCTTCCTCAGTTCTGTCAACTAAAACCCCTAGAATTCCTATTAAATAGAATAACCATGCAGACAGCTTTATTTGAAGTCCAGTCTCAAACTTTAAAAGTGACACCAATCCACTTTTTGCTTTTTCCCGAGAGGGCTTATTCTGTTGATGTCTAGGCAGTTTTACAAGGTTTTTACCAGCTAAATCAGGGGTGGGGAACCTTTGTTCTGCCAAGGGCCATTTGGATATTTATAACATCATTTGTGGGCCATACAAAATTATCAGCTTAAAAATTAGCCTGTTATATTTGGTCAAACATTTAATTAATGCACCCCTAATGCCTTGGCAGGGCCAGACCAAAGGATTTTGCGGGCCTTAGCCCGAGGGCCAGACATTCCCCACTCCTGAGCTAAATGAAGATGGCTTAATCAACCTGCCAGCCACCTAAGCTAGTAGTAAGTGTAGAAACAGAATACTAAATTAAAGCCAAGAGCTTCTCTTCCCTTTTTCTAAACTTAAAAATGAGATCAGATCAGCCAAAAAATAAATAACTCTAGTTAAATTCCAAATCCTAGCTCTATCCCAATTTAAAGTGCACTTATACCACATAGCAATTATTCATTAAATTGAGCATTATAGGAAAACCAGATCGGAGCTCCCAACTGCTATACTGAAGTCAACTGATAAATGAAAAGGCTCTACATGGTCACTAACGTCTGTGACACATTATCCATGAAATCTACAGGTATTTTCAATGGGGAGGGATGTGTAGTTCAATGGCACTGACCCACCCTGACCCCATCCTGCTGTACAACTTGGCTGGGGCCTGGGTGAAAGTGACCAAAGCTAGTGAGAATAAAGAATAACATTTTCCTATAAAATGGAGAGGGGCTCTTTGGGCTCTGTCGTTCAGATAAAAACTAGATATCAATTAGCTCCAGAATTAATTTTCAAAAAATTAATTTTTAAGTCTGGTCTAGAATGATCTAGATAAATTACCTCTATTTTTTTTTTCACTTCTTACTGTCTTTGTAGATAAATTCTTCCTAGGATTTTCTGCAAATCTCAGTCTCCTTGGATTTCAATTTGTGTCATTCAGTGAGGAATCTTACACCAAACTACATCTTAGTACTAAGAGGAAGACCATCTGATACAATATTGTGCTTTATTCAAGGCTATCTTTTTCTCAAAGTGCGGTGCATGATGGTGTAGTTGGTCATACTCAAAATCACCATATAAGCAGTTATCAGAGATCATCAATTTTTCTTAAATATTTGGAGGAAAACATATCTTTGTATAAAAATAATTACAAAGATATAATATACTATGGTATAGAAACAAAATGTTGATGACTGTCAAGGCAAAAATGAAGATTTCAAAGAAATTCATGGTGGGCTGCTTTGATGCTATGTCAGGCCATTCACAGTTACATGCCCACTCTTGCCTATGGATGGGAGATCATGGCAGGGTTTAGGGTGGGAGGAGAGCCAGGGAGCACGCCTACTCGCTCCTGCATGTAGAGTACTATAGTGGAGACACTAGAAACACTGGCAGCATGTTTAATAGTAAGGATACTTTGAATGAAGGAAAACGATGGCTTCATGAAAGCTCTGGGGCCATGTTTTCTCCGCCCAAGAGCAGTTCACTTACCACTAGTCACACAGAAATGATTTTAAGCAATACATCGATAAGCACTTCATATTCCAATGTATTTGAATGTTTTTTTCTACTTATGGCAAGTTATACACATTTCTAATTTATTGAAATCTTCCTTTTAAACTAATTTAAGTAAAAAAGTGAGTTGAGCTAAAGAAACAAGATTAACTAAATAATAGTACATGTGGTAACAGGTACAATAACATTATAAAGGTGGTAAATGAATGACTACACTAGACATTTGGAGGCAAATATATCTTTATGTGAAAATAATTATAAATATATACTATGGTGTAGAAGCAAAATGTGTATGGCTGTCAAGATAAAAATTAAAACAGGCTTTCATAAAGGAGCTACAGGTCCAGTGAGAAGACAGACTCATCCCAAACCACTGCAATGCAAGAGTATCATTGTCATGATGAACACACTCAAAAGGTTCAAAGTAAGGGCAGATAGAACAACAAAGAAGCCTGCTGGATTTGGGTCAGAGAAGGCTTTATAAGAGAGGTGACATTTGAGTGGAAGCTTAAAGAGTAGTAAAAATTCACAGAACATTGCATGAGAAAGCATGATTTCCTTCCATGAAAACAATGACAAAGATTCGTGGATAAAACTTAAGCATATGTAAAATTATTTTAAAAGTTCCTGATTTTAGTTCCAGAATACATTATCTTGTATCTATTTACCCTTTCCCTGTCCAAATGATTGTGATTTCTGTCCTTTTCAAGGAGGAAGTTTTAGGAGAGCTGACAGTCTCCTTTCTTGTGCATCTATTCCCCTTGTAGTTTATTCAACTAAACCTACAAATAAAGACCTGAACTTGCATATCTACAGTCAACCCATAAATATCCCCCTATCTCTATTGCCAAAGTAAAGGAGTAGGCCATGTTTCCTCTGCCCCCCACACACACTCCGCCACCATTTCATTTCCTCCTTTCTGCTGTTCTTATTTTACTGAGGAAACTGGGGTTTACAGCAGGAAAGTAACAGCTCAAGATAACACAGCTGGTTCTCTGTGTCTGTAAGTCTATTTCAATTTTGTTTGTTCATTTATTTTGTTCTTTAGATTCCACACACAAGTGATATCATAGAGAACAAACTGATGGAGGGCAGAGGGGAGGAATACTGGAGGGTGGGGTGAAATAGGTGATGGGTTTAAGAAGTACTAATTGGTAGTTTAGAGATAGGCATGGATGCATAGCCCTTGGACACAGACAACAATGTGGTGAAAGCCAGGGGCAGGGGTGGGGGACACAGGAGTGGAAAAGGAGGGACATCTGTAATAGTGTCAACAATAAAATAAGTAGGCATGGGGATGTGAGACAAAGCATAGGGAATATAGTCAATAATCCTATATAATAAAAGGCTGATATGCAAATCGACTGAACTGTGGAAGATATGCAAATCAACCAAACTGTGGAATGACCAGTCGCTATGATGCACACTGACCACCAGGAAGCAGACGCTCAACACAGGAGCTGCCCCCTGGTGGTCAGTGTGCTCCCACAGGGGGAGCACTGCTCAGCCAGAAGCTGGGCTCATGGCTGGCGAGCACAGTGGTGGTGGCGAGAGCCTCTCCCGCCTCCGTGTCAGTGCTAAGGAGCAATGAGCCGAGCAGTAAGGAGCAGCGAGCAGGTGGGAAGTAAGGAGCGAGGAGTCCCGGACTGCGAGAGGGCACAGGGCAGGCTGAGGGACCCCCCCACACACACCCAGTACACAAATTTGGTACACCGGGGCTCTAGTATTATAATAACTATCTATGGTGTCACATGGGCACTTGAATTATTGGAGACACTTTGTAACCTATATGAATATCTAACTGCTGTGCTATACACCTGAAAGTAATACAAAATAGTGTTGAATGCAAACTGTAATCAAAACATAAAATTTTTAAAATAAATAAATAAGATAATGCAGCTGGAATAGAGGGAACACACATTAGTTTGAATTTTAAGCCTGCTTTAGCCACTACACTATGTTGCCTGAGTTTTTAGCTAAACTTTAAAGGCATCTATGAGATGATGGCAGAGTGGCCCAGGGGAGGTTGGCAAGAAAACGCTGAAAATTCCCTTTGAGGAGGCCAATCACATTTTGTATTCTTCTATTCAAATCAACTGGAGTCATGCAATGTTCCCTTGCATTTTATGCATTTTTCTTAGAATTGGTTGGATGTTACCCTTATCTCTGACTCCCGACTGCTTTCAAGCTGCCTTGGTGATTTCACAAAAAAAGAAAATTAGCACTTAATTTGTCAAGACTATAGAACTATATAGAAGTAAAACTTCATAGAGCTTATCATGTATTAATTGAGACAGAAATGTTAATAACTATAATATTAGGCAAAAAAATTTTTTTAAACAAGTGGCTACAGGCATGTGAATAAAAAAACCATTAATTCTGAGCAAACAGACTTCACAATGTCAAGGAAGCTGGGAGGCAAACTGTGGAAGCTATGAGAACTTTCCCAAGTACTGAACTTTCTAGAAATGACTCTCAGGTCAGCAGGGTCTCAAACACAGACATAGCAGGGCAACAAATGCTACTTATAGAATATTGATTGTCAATTGACCTAATGTTATTTTCTATTACATGACTGACAAGTTCACCACAGCATATCTGTTCAGTACTTCGGGTGTCTGGAGGGTCCTCTTGATAGCTCCACACATAAGCACATTGATAAGGAATTCTAGGGAAGAGACCACCAGACCTAGACTTGGCAGGAGGGTTTTCCTTTAAATCTGATTTGTGTAAACTCCTCTGCCCATACAAATAACAACTATAGTATATTCTTTTTCTTATTAAATATTTGTTGAGAGTCAAAAAGGTTAAGATACTGACAATTCCATAATGGCCTCCTCCTTAGGAGCAACTATAGTTAAAATGAGTTCTGTTTCCAATGAACCTTGAAAAAAGTTTTCTTTGAGTTTGAATACTGTCCTCATTGCTTTGGGGAAGCCTAAGGCTGCCTTTTTTTCTTGTTTTGTCTCTCCAAACCTATTTTACTAAAGAATCAGACACCATTATTTCATATATCTACATTCCTTTCATTTTGAATACCAGAATCGGGTATGTACCCTAAACGGTAATAATGAGACATCTGATGACTTAAGCCCATCTGCATTATAATTCTCCCAGGATAGACCTCCTTTCTGGGAATGACCCCTATGGAAATTCCAAATAAATGGGCATATAAATCCAACTTACTGACCTGGCACCAAACTTCATCTGCCACCTACTCTAACTCAATGCCAAGCAGCTCACACAAATTGAAAACTCATTAGGGTGTCTCCAGATGTCTTTGTTCTCTATGTATAAAAAGAACATTCTAAATTGGCAGCCCTAGGCCCAATCACAACTCCACCCACTATAACCATACACATTAAATATCTCTGCAAAACTGTGAGCCTAAAAGCAACTCGAAAAGTCTTTTTAGACAGTCACCTGTGTCTCTTACTATCTTGCTCACTAGATTGTCAGCTCTTTACCACCTTTCCATACCCAAAACCTCGTGCAGTGCCTGACACATAGTAGAGGCTCAAGAAATGTAAGGACTAAGGAATGATTCCATTCTACTAATTCTTTTATCTCCTCTATTCCTCCCAATCCAGCTCAGTTCAACCACTGCCTTCAACATGTGAAAGTTACTTAAGTTTATTTGATCCTATCAAATCAGAGATGGGCAAATTTGAAGATTATGCAGGTCATAATCAATAGCAAAATCACATATAGAAGCCAAGGAAAGGAAAAGAATCTCTAGAGTTTTCTGCTGTCGTATTATATTAATCCATCTAACATAATCTATAGCGCAATACAATTTTTCTGTGTATTACTTGACATTCCCATAATAAGAATTCTTATTTTAGGTTCTGAAATAAAAACCTAAAATAGCTTGGCATTAGAACCAGATTGATTTCTCTGGCTTAATATGGCCCTTGACAGTTTTCTTATGTATCCATTTCAAAGACTGTGTACCATACCCGGGAACTGTGTGTCCTAACAGATTTAGTAGATCTGAGGGGCAGGGAGTGTAAGAGACTATAAGATAGCTCTGTTCAGAAAAGAGGATCATGGAATGAAGATATTGGCAGTGGAGTCATTTCTAATAATGGTCATATGTGTGTGTAGATGTAGTGGACTGAGAGTAAATAATTAAAGGACAAAGAACCATAATGTCAGAATATTAGAAAGTCAACATGATTGCTGAGATCCCTGAGAATAATAGCAGTGGATAGAATAAAGGGGAGGACTGAATCACAAACTCAACATCAAGGTAGAATTATTTGAGAATTAGAGAAAGTATAAATATTAAGATATGAAATCCTAAAGTGGAAAGATTGCTAAAAGTTTATGGTACAATAAATGTTTTTAAAAAATGGAGATATTTATAATGTTCTATTAACATAAAATATTATAATGGTGCATCTCCTTTTTTTCCTAAAAATTTCCCTAAAAATAGGAGGAATCATTTTTAAAGGAAATATATATTACATGCCTACTATGTGCCAAAACATGGCCAGTAGTTTTTATCACTATAATTTTTAAAATATTTTTATTGATTTTTAGAGAGAGAGGGAGAGGGAAAGAGAGAAAGAAACAGCAATGTGAGAATGAAAATGAATCAACTGTCTCCTGCACTCGCCCTACCGGGTATCGAGCCCACAACCCAGGCATGTGCCCTGACTAGGAATCTAACCGGCAACCTTTTGGTGCATGGGAGGATGTCCAATCAACTATGACACACCAGCCAGTGTCTTAATTTTTTTTTAATTTTCAATGACAGGTGACATTCAACCTTATATTATTTCAGGTATACAGAGTAGTGGTCAAACATTTATATAACTTAAGAAGTCATCCCCCAATAAGTCTAGTACCCATCTGACACCAGAGGTAGTTATTACAATATTATTGACTATATTCCCTATTCTGTAATTTATATCCCCTTGACTAGTATGTTACTGCCAATTTATACTTCTTAATACCTTTAACTTTTTCATCCAGCCCCCCAGCCCCTCTCCCACTGGCAACCAATAGTTTGTTCTCCATATCTACAAGTTTGTTTATATTGTTTGTTCATTTATTTTGTTTGTAGATTCCACATTTAAGTAAAATCATATGGTAGTTCTGTCTGACTTATTTCACTTAGCATAATATTATCCAGGTCCATTCATGCTGTAGCAAAGAGTAAGATTTCCTTCTTTTTTATGCCTGAGTAGTATTTCATTATATATGTGTCCCACACCTTCTATATCCAATTGTCTACTGATAAGACACTTA
This sequence comes from Myotis brandtii, assembly GCF_000412655.1. Classification (NCBI taxonomy): domain Eukaryota; kingdom Metazoa; phylum Chordata; class Mammalia; order Chiroptera; family Vespertilionidae; genus Myotis; species Myotis brandtii. The sequence continues at coordinate 59,049 of NW_005370250.1, forward strand.
GGTTGCTTCCATATTTTGGCTATTATATAAAAAGCCTGTGGTCATCAAGCCATCACACCGTAACGACTGATCAGCAGGAGGCTGCATGCATGGGTGAGCAGGGACTTGACTGGAGGCGTGGGTGGGTTTCTGGGCCCCGCAAGGGCAGCGGGCAGATTTCTGGGTCCCGCCTCCTGCGGCGGAGACAGCCGCAGGACTTTTTTTGTGTCCCGCCGAGCCGTGGGACTCTGGGTCCTGGGTCTCACGCAATTCTGTGTGCTGGGCCCCTAGTTTTAAATAATTCTGCAATGAACATAGACATACATGTATTTCTTTAAGCATGGTGTTCTTGGTCTAACTTATTCCCATAGCAATTTTACATAGTTATTCATCTCTGAAATCAAGTGAGGAAATGTACTGAAGAATAAAAGCAATACCAACACCTACCAGACACTATTATATTCTTGACATGGCCTGTGTGTTTAACCTGCATTTATTTTCCTGTCCTATCAACAGCCTTTCAAAGTAGGTGACACTGTTTCTACTTTATAGACTATGAAACTAAGAATCAGAGATTAAGAAATGTGCCAAAAGTCACTGAATTCATTAACAGATGAATGATTCAAACAATCCTGCTTGATCCCTACCCATACTCTTTCTACAACATCATACTGCCTTTCAACTGGAGAGACTTTCAAAGAAAATAATAATGGTGCCATTTACAGCTACAACGAGCAGGTAGAAATAACTTTCAAAAGAAAAACTGAAAATGTAAACTCTCCTTCACCAAGGACCAGGCAGGAGCAGGGTTAGTAAAAGAGAAGAGAGAAGGTTGACACAAATTGGCATTCTTATCTGCAAGATCAGAAAAAAAAGGCCAAGGATGAGAGGTATTCTGGAGTATGCATTTGTAGTCGGTAAAGAAGGCATATTTCTGGTATTGCTTATTCCATCCTGTTTCCAATTCTGTAATTCCTCTGAATTCAGAGATATTTGCTCAAGCCCTTACACCTATGGTTCTAACAGGAAATCAGTTTGTTGTTAACACACATTATAGATGTCACCGAAAAAGATATATGAAGTGCCCATTTTTGGGGTCCATGAAATTGTCCACCTTTGTTTATTTCGAGATTAAGTATAGCCTTGCATCACTTCTCCCAGAGACAGTGCAGGAAGCACCTTGTTTCTGGGACTGGTTTGCCTAACTCTTCTAGGCCAGTTGTTTCAAGCCAAGATACACATGAGAATGACCTGGAGGGTTTTTTTTTAAATACCAGGGCCCCATTCCAAGAGATTCTAATTGAGCTGTTCTGGGCTTGATCCTGACATTGCCATTTTTTTAAAAATTCTTCCCAGTTATTTTCAGTTGCGGCTAGGATTGAGAATCACTGTCCCATGCCCATTGCTTCACCCCAGCCATAGACACACATGTTCCCACTGGTATCCCAAGCTGCTGTGAACTGCTGAGAATTAACGAAGGGCCAGTTACCCCTCTCCTTGGACATTTCCTTTCCCCTCTTTGATTTGCCATAAGTCTCTCTTTTGCAAAAACATTTCACTCAAAAATTATTCCAGGCAAGTCACTCAGAGAGGCAATAAATAACCTTGCTTACCTGCTTCTGCTTCTGCTTCTGTCCCTACTCTTGCCCATTTTTATAAACTTTTTTGGTAGTTTAAAAGAAAGATTAAACTCCCAAGAATCTTTGAAGAAAATATCCAAATAGTTTGGAAACTGGTTTGATTGTTCCATGGACTTAATTTCCTGGAGTAGCAATATTGTAGTTACAAGCTTCCACGGAGGAAGAAATATAGTAAACAAGGCTAGATTGCCTTAATCTCACAAAAATGGACAGAGTGTCATGATGCCAGGCTACTCGGCATATCCAAAAAAAAAAAAAAGAGAAAAATTATAATCATCAAAATCAAGTGCTGGTGATACTCTGAGACCTATGGAGTTTGTATGAGATAGAGCCACTGTATAGTATAGGAAATTGAGGACCTAGGTAGAAATTCAATTTGTAAACATAAGAAGTAAATGATAGCATATAAGAAAGCTGTAATTAAGGAGGGGGAGGAAGGGATGACAAACACACATATTTTTATCCCTGCACTTTAGGCTTTCTTTCTCATTGATTCATTACAATTACCCAACTACCTCTAGTTCAAAGATGAAAGAACTTAGGCCCAGAGAAGTTAACCTGGAGTCAATACAGCACAATAGGTAAGAAATCCAGGTTCGATTCTGACAGCATTATCTCCGACAAGTCATGTAATCTTTAGCAAATTCTTTTTCCCTGAACTTCTGGTTCCCCATCCATAAAATAAAAAAGTAATAAGAGCCCCTAACAGTTGCAGCGAGAATTAAATAAAAATATAAGAGTAATATAACAAGCACCAATCATTTTGTAATTCCTGTCTAAATGGTATGGTTTTTATTGGGATTCACTCAAGATAACATAACAAGGGACCCAGCCAAAATATGAACTCTGGTCTGTGAAACCTCATTCCCTTTCCACAGCACAAGAGATAGAGACCAACAGAGTTCAAAGAGAGGAAAGATGAGGAGGAATGAGAAGTTCAGGGGAGACTCCAAAACTGAAGTGATTAAAAAGTTAGCTGGGATTCAAAGAAAAGAACATAGATAAGCAAGAAGACTTGTATGTTCTCCCCTTTGGGGCTGGGCTCATGCCAGAAATACTGCTTTTTGGCATTCAACATCAGAAAATATACTTTAATTGCTCTTTGATATACCGTTACCAGCTTTATAGTATGACATTAAGAAGCTATGAGAAAGAGCAGAGAACAAAAATTAGGGTGGCAAATTCATCAATCCTAATTCCAAATCCCTCTGCTAGATCTATTAACACACCAGGCATTTGTTCTCCAAGTTCTGGTCTCTGAGCCAGGCCAAGGCAAAGGGCAAGGTGTGGTCACACTTCCCTCTGCGGGCAGACACAGCGAGAGCCGAGCCCTTGGAAACCTGACATCTGCGGAGTCTTTGAGTGAAAGGGCACGTCTTGGAGTGCGCCTGCCCCTGCCGCTACCTTCCAAGGTGCCCACGCCGCTCCTCTGACTTAATGAAGTCCACATGTGGCCACAGCTATTTATAGCAGCAGCTCTGTGTGTGTTTTGTTAAAGCCTCTAGATCGTATTTCTTAGCTTTGCAAGTTTATTTCCTACAATTGGTCCATTAAATTTTACCTCCCTTTCCTCTTCAACCACATTCTTGGAAGTCCACAGTCAACTATACAAACAAATGTACGAGATTATGAAAATATTTTTAAGCCATTACTTGCCCCCTCTCTGTTTTTCTTATGCTCCCGTAAGTGTGAATTTCTATAGCATCACTCTTCCTGGAAACTGAGGTCTGACAGGGCGATCTGACAGAAGGTTAATTCAGCCGAAGGGCAGGGAAGGAAGAGTCTCGGAGGCTGTCACGGTTGTCAGCAAGCCTGCTCCGACCAGGTGTAAACTCTCCTACAAAAGGGCAGCAGGAAAGCAAAACAAATCTTCAGACAAAATAAAAGTGCAAACAAAAAGGAAGAAAAGGAAGACAGACGGACGTGACTAATCAAGAAACAAAAGAAGATTTATCTGCAGAAAATGGAAAAACTGAAAAGGAAGAAGGAAGCAAAAGGTCTCTGAAGAAGCAGAAGAGAGTGGAGCCGAGTCTGAGTAATGGCGAGTCTGAGACGTTGTCTTATAAGAGAGAAATATTTTTATCAACTAGATTGTAAATGGAAGTATTTTAGTAGCTCTCAAAGCCTGCTTTTCAGGAGGTGATTACACCTCCTCCCACTTTCTAAACATGTTTACTCAAGTTCAAATGCTTTTTAAAAAGATGTAAAATCTTGTTCAGGTTGTTTGTCTTTCTGTACAACCAGAAAATGTGGGATATGAATCACAGGAAGCCTTGACTGTCCTAGGGGTCAACTTAACATTCCTTAGGTTGCACTGGGGCCAATTTTTCTATCCTCTAATACAAAGTACACTAAATGGCAATTTAGAGTTATAGACACGCCAGTGATCTCTTGAAATCTGATGTTGTCCATTCTCTCTGCCTCTCTCTGAGCAGGCACCACCGCCACATTCTAACAGTTCAGTCCAGACACGTGGAACTCCACAAAGGTTCCTCCACCCAGGCCCCTCCCCTCCGTCTTCTCCCCTTGCCCTGCAGCAGGCTCTCCTGAGTCCTTGCCTAGACCACTGCAATAGCCCCTATTCTTGAAAGATGTCTCTGGATCTTAAAACACACAGACTCACCTCAAAATAGCCAAAGCAAAAGAGAGCTTGATTGGAAGGATACAAGGTATGCATGCACGGGAGGCCAATGCAACCTTTGGACCTTGGGAAGACCTGGAAGTTAGGAAGTAAATGCTTGCCCCCCTGCCTCTGCGCCCTTGCCTCTGCTTCTCTGCCTGTCACCTTCATTCTCTCCATGTGAATGGCAGCCCCCACATGTCAAGAAAACTAACTCCTGAGGTTCCCAGGGAGTGCCAGCCCACAGCTTCTACAACCAAAAGAGACACCTCATTCTCCAAATCTGTTTGGGAAAAAGGAATTTTTTTTTTTAAAAAAAGAATTCCAGAGAAGCATACCTCTCGATCAGTGAAACATGGCCAAGGAGCAGGGTCAAATAAGGACATGGAAACACATGCTTGGATTGGAAGAGGGACAGTTCCCAGAATAGGCTGCATGCTTTCCCAACCACTATGGATTTTCCCTGCTGCTCCTGCCTCACAACCTGCATGCGCAGAGCCCTATCCATCCTCTAGGACCATCTATACTAATAAGAGGGTAACATGCTAATTAGACCGGATAGACCAAACATCTTCTGGATGTCCTTCTGGACATCCTTCCAAACTAAGCCATGGTGGCAGGGGCCAAGGCAGAGGTGGTTAGGGGCAATCAGGCTGGCAGGAGAGAGCAGTTAGGGGACTTAGGACGGCAGGGGAGAGCAGTTAGGGGGATCAGGCAGGCAGGCAGGTGAGTGGTTAGGAGCCAGCTGTCCCGGATTGTGGGAGGGATGTCCCCTGAGGGGTCCCGGATTGGAGAGAGTGTAGGCTGGGCTGAGGGACCCCCCTTGCACGAATTTTGTGCACCAGGCCTCTAGTCTTCAATAACACCGAACCAGAAAGCCTTGATAATTCACCTACAAGAGACCTTTCTTCTTGGAATCCCCACCCTCCATATTTGTTTCTTCTTTAGGACACTTTTCCTTATTGACCTTGCATTGAGAATAGTAGTGGCAAGTTTTCTGGCACACATGAATTCCTAGAGGGGAGAGGTCAGATCTTAATCACATTTATATTCCCCCAAAATGTCTAGCAAGATCTTTGCTAGTGACAAGTACTCAATAATTGTTTGTTTAATGGTTGAGTGAATGAATATAAATGACTAAGAAAAGTTTCAGTAACCACTCTGGGTGTTAGCTTCATCATCAAACAGTGAAGACTCTTTATAGTGTTGCTGGAATCCTGTTTTTGTTGGAGAGAGCATGCACCATGACTTTCCTCTTGATGGAGTTAACAATACCTGAGTGTTCGTTTACTAATCTAGGTCAGATGAGAATATGTCAAGAGCCCAACTCACACATTCATTGATATCAGAGAAATTCATTCAGGTTCATTTCAGTTATGCCTGGGATCAAATACTACCTCTGCTTTCATGGGGCTTGATGCAACCAACATAAGGTCTCAGTTTCCTCTTCTGCTGAATGGGAGTAGAAGTGGCTCCCTTACATTATAGTCCTTAGTACTCATAAGATCACCTGGCCTGGCATAGGCACAGAGGGCCTGGTGCTCAGAGGGAGTCCCACACTTGAGCATTAATACTTTGCAGTTCCAGTCCCAGAATTTGAGTTTTTTTTCAGTGAATTTAAAGTGGAAGCTTGGCACATGAATTCAGCTGCAGTTCTGCTTCCTGCTGCCCCCCAGGGAGAGGTTCCCAGACGCCGCTTCCATGGGGCCTCACTTGATATCTCTCTCCCCTTGCCCCCTAGCAAGGTCCTGCACACTGGCATGGGGTGCATCAGGGTTAGGTCAAGACCAGCTCGTGGCAACAGCACCCTGGCCCAGGCTAGCAGAACCAGAGTGCATTTATTGGGCAACCCAGCAGGGGCCAACTTCTCACCCACCCATCTAGATCACCTGTCCCATCCCATGTGTTGGGGAAGGGCTCAACCTGCCCACCTCAATTAGGACATGCACATCAGCCCAGCAGTTGGTGGAGCACACACATTCACACACACACACACACACACACACACACACACACACAATTTTGGAACAGAGTTCTCAGGAGCTTATGAAGGTCTGTCCTCACTCTGCAAGTATCCCCAGGCCTAAGGTAGTTAGTGCAACATAAAATAATAAATAAAGCCACATTGACATGTAGAGAGAGAGCCCATGGATGAAAGGAAACATTTTTATTATGTTTTAATTAACTTTTCAAATTGAGATATAATTGACATATAACATTGTATGAGTTTCAGGTGTACAACATCATGATTTGATATATGTATACACTGAAAAATGATCACAATAAATCTAGTTAACATCCATCAGCACACAGTTACATTTTTTCTTGCGATGAGAACTTTTAAGATCTATCTTAGCAACTTTTAAATACACAATGCAGAATTGTTGACTATGGTACATTTTAATAACTTTAATGGCACTTTTTCATTCTTTTCGAACATAGAGATTTGCATTTTTATTTTGTGCTGAGCCTGACCTAGCACTGTGCCAAGTACTAAGCAGTGCTTAGCAATTGATAGCTATTACTTTTTATTATTAAAAAATGTCCATGCAAAGTCTGACAGTTTCACAAGGTAACCGGTTTCTAAAAATATGACATCTCTAATCTTATTTGATCCTCTGAGTTACGTAGGATGTGGATATTGTGTCCATTCTGTCTGTAAATGAGGAGATTGACATTCAAAGAAGTCACGAGGCCTCAAATCATGTCACAATTTAGTGGCAAAGAAGGTCCTGGAATGCAGGTGCCCCAACTTGCAGCTCCATATTTTCACCAGAAGACCCAGGCATCAGCCACTTGTGGGGTAGCTACAGGCCAGCTCAGCGGCCTTGTCCTCACTCCTCCGGAGCTAGCAAGAGCCAACAGCGTCCAGCCGGGTGGAAACTCTGCCGGGTGCCGTGGCACTGTGAACACTTGCCCCGGCCACTGCAAGAAGGGGTCCCGCCCTTGCCCTGCATTTATTTTCTTTCCCAAACCGCACAGAACCATAAAAATCAAAGATGACTCCTAAGAAGCCAGCCATCTGACTCTCTGACAACCCAGCCCCAGGCTGGGCATGGCAGGACCACAAGAGCTGCTTCTTCGTCCTGTTGACTCAGGTCTGTTTACCTGGCTCCATAGTTCCAGTTTCCTTGCCTCGGAACTTGTGCAGCCCTCAGATTTATGCCCGAGGCAGACAGGGGATTTATGGTGTGTTCATCACCCATCCCACCCCAGGACACGGCACCTCTCCCTGCAGCTGTCAAAACCACCCACTCGTACCCAGTAGAGTGGTAAGCAGTTCACTGAAGAAAACTCCTCGGAAATAGTGCCCAGTTCTGGCCCAAAGGTTTTGCCCAATTGCCCAAGCCCTGGTGATAAAAATGCCAAATATAATGTAGAGTGAAAAACAGAGGTCAGGCAAGGCCAGCGGGCTGGGTGGGACAGGAGTCAGAGACCTGGAATTAGGGGACTGAGGAGGTGTGGCAGATGCCACACGCCTGGCTTTGCCCTGATGCGCCCTGGCTGTGGCGATGCGGGGAGGGGATGGAGCGATGCTCCGGAACCCGTGTAAATCCAGAGATCAGCTTCTCTGGGTCCAAGGAGAATGTTTTTTTGTGGGTTTTTTTAAAAATGACTTTGACTTCCATTTGGGGAATATTAAATAAGAGGAGTATGAAGTCTGTGGCTAGCATGTGACTGAGGTAGCCGTCTACCTCGGTCCTTAAGCTGGAAAACATACGGTTTAATAATAACTGAATGTATCGAATAGAAGCCATTTACCATCCATTGGACTTTGCATGTCTTGTTAGTACATATTTTATTCTTATCCTCACAACAGCTCTATGACCACACTTACTTAAGCTCACTCTAAAGATGAAGAAGCTGAGGTTTGAGAGGTAACAGAACTTGCCAAGTTCATAAAGTTGCCAATATTTGAACCCAGGAATAATATTTCTCTACAAAGCAAGTTCCATGCATTCTCTGTCCACTGAGCCTCTGATTCCTCTCTCCCCTGGAAGGAGTAACAATGGTCACCACCCCTGACATCATGAGGATTTTCCCAGCCTGCTCTGTAGGAGGACAGCCGGTCTCCAGCACGGTTGCTAGTTCTGGGCCTCTCTCCGGGTGAATGAAGTTTAGGGGACGCCCCTCTATTTCTGGAGGCGAATGGATACAGACGTAGCCAGTTTTCCATTCTCCAATTTTTTTCTGTTTCTATTTCTTCTCCTCTGCACTTCTAACCATTTTCCCTACTTAAGTTAACGTCTCTTCCAGTGACATAAAATTAAGGGCAAAGAGATCAATTAAAATGATGTGATTCTATAAGTACGTCCAGTAGGACTTGGCCAACAGGGAATGAAAATAAAGATCACATCACCACTACCACCAGGAAGGAATGTATATCTTGTTGAAGTAAATTCCATCTTAAAGTTTTCCAAATGTTAGTAATTCCTGCTCTTGCTTCCCTCATCAGCTCAGACACCTGAGAAGCTGTTGATAAGGTCATGGACAGTCAAGAAAGGACTTTTACAAAAAGATTTACTAGCCACACAATTTACATGGAAAATAAATTTCTTTGGCTTTTGTTAACTCTCGGGCTTGGTTTCTTCATCTTTAGAAAAGAAACCTAATTCAACAAGCACTTATTAACAGATTACCATGTACAAGCATGATACTCAACATCACAGGGAAGATGACAGTAAAGCAGATAATGGCCCTGCCCTCCAGAGTAGGACAGGCCCACAGGCACAGCTGATGTCGGTAGACGTAACTACCACGCACCGACTACATCAGGCTGTGCATCCAGGAATGACAGCACCTTTCCTGATCGCTCCGACCATCAGAGTTGTTAGGATGTGATTGTGATATACTATATGTGAAAGTGCTCTGTGAAGAACAAAGTAGAACTAAGGGAGTTTCATTATTGTTCTTATGACCAGGCCTGGTAGTTAAGAAGATAGCATCTGTCATCATCCTGTCTGGGTTGGTGTCTGTGCTCTGCCCACACCTTGGTGTGGACTTACATTCAGCCCGAGGTAACCTGAGGTCAGCTGCTTGGCCCTTTAGGCTTTGGTCAGTACAGGGAAAGAAACTGCACATTACTCCACACAATCCAAGGCCACAGAAATATTGATGGAGTTATATCATGTATCCATGTTCATCAGGACTTGTTAAAACTGTCCGGGTCATCAAAAACAAAGCAAGACTGAGAGCAGCCTAAGAGCAGCCTAAGGAGACATGACTAGGAAACCTAGAGTCCTGTCCTGGATAGGATCCTGGAGCAGATAAAGGGATTTTGGTAAAAGCCAGGGATACCTAAATGTATTATGAGCTGTAATTAAAAACTATAAAAATACTGTACTGATGTAGGATGTGAACAATAGGGAAGGCTAGGGTTGGAGTATGTGGAAACTTTCTGTACTATCTTCACAACTTCTCTGTAAAGCTACTACTCTAAAGTAAAAAGTTTATTTATAAAAATAGCATCATGAAGATATAATCTTATCAAGAGAGCTGAAGAACCACAAGGGAAGGTCAGTTAAATTAACCTTTGCCTGCTGCATCACAGTGTTTTAAGGAGCCAAAACTGGCCAGGAGAATATTCATTAAAATAAAATTAAAAAATGAATGGCATGTATTCACTTTGTTCTTAACAAACAAACAAATCCATTAGATAAATAGCCAAGGTCAACTCTAGTATTGCAGTGTTACCAGGGGGTGTATGATGAACAATAACACTGAGAATGATTTTTTTCTCTAACATATGAATATATGCTCTGTCTGAGAGGTTAGGGACTCATAGAAACTAAAAGTCCACCTCCAACTGGAGAGAGCTATTGAGTACCTAATCCACTTTACTTTTTAAGAGAGTAGGAGACCATTCCATCAGGAGAATAAAAAAAATGGCCCAAACACTTACCTCTCATTCTGCTTTCATGATGATTTTAATTGGATTGTTAATGTCTGCATTGTCTCTTTTCCTGTACCTGCCTCCAGCTGGTCCTTGACTGGCTCACTGGGAGGGACAACTGCACACCTCATGGAAAAGTCAAAGGAACACACTCAAAACCACTTCTGCTTGGAGGTGCTCAACTCCTTCCTGCTCTGGATAATCTTTTTCATTGTCAAATAAGAGATTCATAAAGGGAGGCATCTATTTGCAGATGGGACTGTAAATGCTCACAGTTCACAGAATGTTGGATCTGAGAGCAATCTTACAGATTCTCAATCCAATTCAAGTCCACATCCTAGGGAGAGGGACTAGAAATCCAGAAAATCACACAGCTCCATATAATCAAGAGGGAAACTAGAACCCTGTTCCCTGGCTTCCAGAGAGGCAAGGTGGGGTCTGAGAAGAGACTTGGCCCCCTAAGCCCTGGAGCTAGTAACTAGGGGAGCTACTTCACTATGTAGAAGTCATTGAAAAGAGTTTCTCTGATGACTCACTCCTGCAGGCACATTCCTGCAGCATCTACAGAGTTCAAGACAGAAGTAGGACAAGAGGGAGATGGGAAATCTGGGTAGGGAACAACCTTGCCACACCAGCTAAAGTGTAGGTTGGGCAATTTATATGTAAAACTAAATTTAGTTGCTGAAGTGCCCCAGTGTCTCTAACTGAATGACATTCTCACCACATAGTCATCTTTCCCTGCTCCTAAGTTCGGCACAACAATTAATTCTTTCTGTGAAGAAGTAAGGGGAAGGGGCCGGTGGCAGAGAATAGAGTGAGTCATTGGCCTGGCCTGTTCAAAAGCCAGAGTAAGGTCCCAAATCTCAGCACTAATTCATTTGCCAGAATGACAGGTGGCATGTGACATGAATTAGCCCATTGTTGTGAGTCATTAATTTCCCTAAATCCAGCCACACCCCCAGCCCAGCCCAATTCGACTCCTGTTGATCCATCAGTTGCTATCAACACCAGGAGTCAAAGTAAATAAGTATTTATTTATAACTACACTACTACCAAGAATTCTTCCAATATTAAAATCTCAGGCAGCAGGCATACCTTTCTAGTTCCCCTTTGAAATGGTTTCTAAATGCATTAATAATCTGCCCAGCTTTGTTTTTCTGTCATGCTTTCTGTTTCTATAAATACACAAGCATGTGTCCTAATTAAGGCCTTATGTGGCTTGTGTTAGGTCTGTGACTCTGGGTGGCTGTTAAAGTTCTCTGTGGTTTTGTCCTTTTATTCAAGAAATACTTTCCCAAGTTATCCTCCCTGTGGTTCATATTCCTGCATGCAGGAAGCTCATTCTTTTGCGGTTGCTGTTGCTCATTTTTACTCAGGACTGGAGGAAGATGGGTTGAGTATCCAGTTGTGAGATATGAGAGAGGGAGGCATCTGCCCTCTACAAAAACAGTTATTAAGAAGACAACACCAACATTTCCAATAGGTTGGTTGTCACTGATGGGGGTCTATGAACTATCTCATCTGGAAGCACAGAAATGGCACAGCTTCAATGACAGGCTACAGTCTCAAACGATTGGCCAAGGCCTCAGGGCAGTTTTTTAAAACTTCTAGATTTCAATCTATTTTACTTAGCCCTCACATAAAGATTATCACCTTGGAGTTGCTAAACTGTAAAACCATGACGACAGAGATAAAGTGTGTTCACCATCCTTTGCTAGGCTTTGCCCAGGCCCCCATGAAGTGAACATGCAAAAACGGAGGCGGCATAACAGTTGATAAATATTAAATAGTTGATAAATGACTCACAATAAGCTCTTCCATTCTCATTCCTTCACTTCTGCTTCTGCCTAGTATTGGCAGGTCTCGATGCTTTTCTAAAAGCTTGTCAATTACTAGGGGCTAAAGGAAATCCATTTTTATCAAGTCTAAGCCTCTGGAGTCTCTATTTTTTCATATCTTTGATCAACAATTAAGAGAAGCTATAGCTTTCACCAAATTTGGCTGTACTGCAAGGGCTGATGTCAGCCTTGCTTCTTGTACATCTTATGTTTGGTGGCCAAGGGTACATAGAACATTGAATGGGCCGATCCATGTGCTGAGCTCTCAGGCCATTAAAGTGATGGTACAAATTATAGTATAGTGAGAGAGCAAGACTAGACAAGGAAACAAATCATTATTATGGAAATATTAGAATTAAAGTGAGTGATGGGGGTCTTTGATAAAGAATCATAACCACACCCCCCAAGAAGCTGCTAATTTAATGCAAAGTAAACTGGGCAGATTTCTATCCAAATTGGAGTTGGGAAGTGAAAAATCAAACTAACACAAATCTCCCTCTCTTTATCCCCCATAACACAGCCCCTCAAATAAATTGGGGCTTCTTAACAAAAGCAAGAGCATTCTGCTCGATGATGTCTATTGGTAGGTAACCAGCTTTCCTCTTTTGTCCAGGACTGTCCTGGTTTAGAGTTGAAACTCTGCTTCCCCAAAACTCTGTAGCCCCATGCAAAGTCAGAAGGTTGGTCACACTAAGAGAAAAATGAGTGTGCATACCTTTTAGCAAAACAATCCTCACTAGCAAGAAAATCCAGCAGCTTTGCTGCTGGATTCAGCCCACCCCAATGTTTCTAGGTAGTTGAGTATCAATGTCAACTACTTAGGAATGAGCATGGGGATCTGTGTGTGGGGAGGTCA
>NW_005370250.1:71929-110022 GCF_000412655.1 Myotis brandtii
CAGCAGTCTTTGCAAGAGCTCCAGGTATCTGGTATATTCTCTCATTTAGACTCATGCTTGGGAGAGATGGAGGGGCAGAGATAACTTCCCTTTCCCTCCATGTTGTAGACAGGAGGATGGCAATGGGGAGACAGTGCAGCTTGCTTGAGGTTTCACAGGTAGTAGCAGAGCCCACATGAAACGCAATTCTCCTGAATCCTTCCTTAATCATGGTGCCTCCTAATGAACACTGTGATTTGACAGACTTTTAATGCCTAGAAAAATCCTATCTGGCCTGATTTAGGACTACAGCAAGGCTGAATATCCAACTTCTGCCCCCTCTATCACCAGTTTGGGGGAAGAAGCATTTACCTATGGCGGAAGTGCATACAGCCCCCACCCCAAATTGCCTAAAATAGGTTCTGACTCAAATTTTAAGTCAGACAATGACATACTATGTGAGCTGGTCATCATACTGCCCTCATTCTGAGGCCTTAAAGCTATGGACTGTGTTACAGGAGCAGAGGCCTCTGGGAACTGACAATGTTGGTGATGCCCCTCTCAGTGCCATGTGCAAGTCTGCCCTCTTCTGCACCCCAGGTGCACCAGAACCACAGACCCAGGGGCCAGTGCCCTTCATGCCTCCAAGCCTGAAATGGCTTCCCCACTTGGCACCACGCCGGCATCCATCTTTCCAACTGTTTGGTGAGGGCAAGCCGCTCACATGGGCCCACAGAATGGTTTGCTTCGATTTTCCACTGGCACATGATCTCCCCTTTATGTTTTCAATAAAATGACACTGAGGAGGGCACCGTGTACTGCCACAGAGATTAAGCAGAGGTTTTCCACATCTGGAATTCACTTCCACAAGAAGGTGGTGGCTTCCAGCACTCAGAGAACATCTGTATGTACAGTCTAAGGTGGCAGCCCTGACAGCCTTGAGAGTGTACATGGCTCCTCGGGGTGGCAGAGGGGCTTTCCTATGAAAGCAGCTTATGCTCAGTGAGTGAATTAAACACATTTTTAGAGCTTAGTGTGTAGAGAGCCATGGAACCTTGTACTGGGGCTGAACTGAAAGAATTAGAAATTGGAACTGAAAGAACTAGGCCATGTGTTCCCTCGAGGTGTTCTGAATCAAACATTGGGAAAATCAAGGAATAAGCATAGAAAGGATCTGAGAGTAACAGAAGTTATGTAGGTTGACTTCAAGGGTTGTGATGTCAAACAACATAGGACAAAAATGACAAACTGAATTTACCTCAGTGGTAGGCTGCCTGGTTCCTGGGTTCCCAGAGAACTCAGTTCAAATGGGGAAGTCCTCTGGGTCCCCTGAATCTTCCTGCTCTGCCAGATTCTTCAGGTTTCAAGTTACTATTCCCCAGGGACATAAGAAGAGGCTGGGATTCGCTGTTTTCCTCTCCTGGACACAGAAGAGAACTTCTGAGAGAAGAACCTGTTCATCACTGTGTGTGCACACCCCGGGACAGGTTCTGGGGATATAGAGATTAAAAAAAAAATTCCTGCCTTTGTGAGTTCACCATCAAATGCTCTGCCTCAGGAATTCCCTGGCCTGAGAGCATAAGACCTTAAAACTTATGAAGCTAGAGGGTAATTTGAAGGTAAGGTGCGTTCTGTGAGTTGTAATAAATTATTGAATGTGAGGAGAGGGGAGAGGGATGCCAAGGGGACAAAGACTACTGTCAGCTATACACCTCCATCCCACCAAGGGTCTTCAAGCTATTGCAAAGTTCAGCTTCTTACTGAGTATGTGGACATCCCATAGGAACAAAGGCTCAGTTGCAATCCTATATAATAAAGAGCTAATATGCAAAAGGTTGTCATGCCCTCACACCATCATGTTGTAACGGCTCAGACACTCAACACTGGAGAGAGAGGACTGGGGACCAGCCAGGCACAAATGAGCTGGCGAGAGAAAAATGGGGACCAGCCAGGCTGCAGCCCAGGAGAGGGACAGCCGCCTGCTCCGAGGTCCTGAGCACTAGCGGCTGGGGCTGCGGCCTGGGAGAGGGACAAGCTGCCCGCCCCACGGTCCCAAGTGCCAGCGGCTGCACCTGCTCCTGTGGCCTGGGAGAGGGACAAGCCACACGCCCTGCAATCCCGGGCCATCAGGCAGGCAGAGGTGGTTAGGGGTGATCAGGAAGAGGGGTTAGGGGAGATCAGGCAGGCAGGCAGGCGAGCAGTTAGGAGCCAGCGGTCCCGGATTGCGAGAGGCAGTCGAACATCCCCTGAGGGGTCCCGGATTGGAGAGGGTGCAGGCCGGGCTGAGGGACCCCTCCCCCCCGCCCCATGCAAGAATTTTGTGCGTTGGGCCTCTAGTATAAAATAAGAGGCCTGTGATATACAAAATATTCTGCTCTTCATCCCCAGGTCCTGGCACAGAGCTCCTAAAACCCTTGTAAATGTACTAAGTGATAAGGAAAAGAGGAGGAACATCTTTTGTTATTCACAGTAAGCTCCTTTCAAACATACTAGAATTTATGCTAATGAGGTGACTTTAGATGAGCCCTTATTTACCTTCAGGATGGGGGCTGCTTGCCAGAGGAAATAACCAGGTGCTTAGAGATGGAACTTTCAGTCCCCAAACCTACCCACTCACCATCCCCCAACCTCCAGGGAGGGAGGAGGAAATGGGAATTGAGTGAATCACCAATGGCCAATGATTTTAATCAATCATGCTGCATAATGGGACCTTCATAAAAACACTAAAGGAAAGGGCTTAGAGAACTTCCAGTTTGGTGGATACACCCATATGCCAGGAGGGTGCCACATCAGACTTCACAGGGACAGAAATTCCTGTGCAGAGGACCTTTCTAGACCTTTCCCTATATACCTCTTCATCTGGCTGTTCATTTGTGTCCTTTATAATATCCTCTGTAATAAATACTGATAATAGTAAGTGAAGTGCTTCCCTGGGTCCTGTCATAATAAATTATAGAATGTGAGGAGGAAGGGTTCATAACAACCACCAATTTGTAATTAAGTCAAACAAAAGTGTGGGTTGCCTGGGGACCCAATACTTGAGACTGGCATCTAATGTAGGGGGTAGTCTTATGGGATTGAGCCCTTAACCTGTGGTGTCTGCACTACAGGTAGTGCCAGAATTGAATTAAATTTTAGGAAACCTGATTGGTATCCAAAGAGAATTGAAGAATTGCTTGGTGTGGAAAACCCACCCGTTTGGTGTCAGGAGTGTTATGACGAGGGCCAGGATCCAACTATGACCCTGTCATTTGCTTCCCCAAGGAAGATTTTTCAATAGGCATTACAACTCAGTTTAATATATAAAATTTGAATTCTGATACTACTCTCTGGCCCAGGGTAAGTACTTGGTAACATTTATAATAATGATAGTTATAATGTTAACAGTGAATGGCACCAGATGTTACCTGCAAAATTAGACCTCAGTTCTTGTGTTATAGAAGACCGGAGAAAAACCAAGCAATGCTTAGAGAAATGGAATTACACTGCTTTATTATGCTGATGGGCTCAGTGGAGTTGCCTCTCAAAATCTGAGGAAAAAACATGGAGGGAATTTTCCCTTTATATTTTCCCAGTGTCTTTATCTCCCAAATATGGGTTTTCTGGAACTTTTGCAGGCTTTGCAAAAGGCCCCATGTGCTCCAAATGGAGGCAGTGAGACCATATCTTAAGATCTGGCCTGGCACCAATGCTGATAACTTTGTCTGGGGATGGTTTGTGGCCTCTTTAAAATGGGAGTAGTACTTAGGCAAACAACTCTTGCAGGACCAGATAAGTAAAGGGGCAGTGATTAGACTATAGGCTAACAAGAATGCGCATTAGGTTAATGGCATAGATTCAGATTGCTAGCCCCCCTAAAAATGTTGCATTTTCCCCATCACTTGAGTGTGGCTAAGAAAGAATTCAGAGCCAAGAACTGAATGACAAGTGAAAGTTTATTTAGAAAGTCACACAAGTAGAAGAAGTGAGCCAGCGGGGCTGCATGGATGAGGAAATAAGTTACAGAGGCAAAAGAAGGGTCCTTGGAGCTTAGGTGAAAGAAAGCAAAGGTACACATTTTGAGGAAAGAAAGGCATGGGCATGCTCAAGAGAGAGAGAGAGAGAGAGAGAGAGAGAGAGAGAGAGAGAACACGAACTTGAGGAAAGAAGGGTGTGGTTGGAGGTTGCAGACTTGAGACAGAGCACTCAAACTTGAGGAAAGAAGGGTGTGTGGTTGGAGGTTGCAGACTTGAGACAGAGCACTCACTGGGTCCTTCATCTGAAAGGTTTTTATCTGGAAGTCTCAGGAGAGGATCTCAATAGAATATTCATCAACTTTCCATGTGTGTCCTTTCAGGGTCATGGTCTCTACTGATTGCTTGGCACTAGGGTAGGGAGTCATTAGGCATTGAAGCTGGTCCTGAGGTCAGCCATGGCATTGCTCCATCTGATTTTGCTGCTGTTCTGGACCTGGAGCTGAAACACAACTGAGGCCTAGATGTTATCTCTAGTTTGACCAAACTCTGTCTCTGTGATCCACAGACCTGAGGCTTTGTTTCTAAGATTATGTGATGGAGGCCAGCACCTCACTGTCTTGAGGTATTAACATTTAAGGGAGTGGTCATGCGAGGGCATATATGGAAGTCATATGAGGCTATTCTTTGGCCCTCTTGCTCCTCCTCTAAGGGGAGTCTACCATATGATTAAGTAACATGCCAGGGAAAGAAAAGTCAGGGGAAGGTCTGAACCTCATGAGCAGTGATATGAAAGGTCAGAGGATCTAAACCTCATGACCAGCGATACGCTAGGGGTATAAAGGTCCCTCCCACCCTACAACACTTGTTTTCCCAATTTTGCCCATTGCTAGGCACCTGGGGCTTTCCTCATCGGTGACCTTTTGTACCTATCCTATCGTTCCTACTCTGTTCATGTCTGTCTGACTGCCTACTATATCAATAATAGTTGCCACCTTCATAACATAACTAAAGACAACACCTATACACTGACTATATCTGACCTGATCAACAAGAACTATACACTGTGGCAAAACCCCTGAAGACCACGAGAAAGTGAATTCCCGCTGCACACTTCAAACTCCAAGCCTCCCTGTTCAAACTGCAGACGAGTTCTGTGATGCCTGCCTGCCTCTAATCTGCATGGAACTGTTGGGATTCGGCCATCATGTCATATGTTCCCATGTGATGTATTGTTTCCATCAGAGCACTCATCCTAGTTTTTAATACAGCTTTGTCAGAGCGGGCTAGATCCACTTTGATTCTCCCTTATTCCCTAGCACAGTGCCTCAGGAAGAGTATATTTATAACAGATGCTTAATGAGCATGTATTGAATGAATAAATGAAAGGACAAAAGAATGAATGATTGGTTAAATGCTCTTCCCTGGAGGCATTTCAGAGATATGGGAATGATCCAGGAAATTCCCCAGCCAGTAGAGAGTTAAGTTGGCTCTGTTTATCACAGAATGTGTGGCTTGGCAAATGTAGTTAATCAGAAAGAAAAAACAACAACATTGAAACATGTGCTAGTGGGAAGTAGCGATGAGCTTATTTTTCTTTTAATGAAAATCAGCCTAGCCAGGGATCCTGGGGAGCCCCCAGCTGATGAGATAAAGCCACAAAATAACTGCAAGAATAGCAGATTGGGTAGGTCCAGTCCCACAGAAGGCCCAATCCAACCCACCAGCCTAATTACAGCACACACAGTACCCAGTGCTGTTCACTGTTTGTCACCAGAGGCATCGGCCAGAACAATTTAGGGACATGAAAAACAAAACAGCATTTTTGCCAAAGTCCTTGACTTTTCAAGCCTTGTGGTTTCTATTCAGACCATTGGTAAAGGATTGCAGGATTCTATTACCTTTGTGGCTTCAATCTGCAGTGAGTCCAACAGAAAGAGAAACCTCAAGCCTCGCCATCTGAGACTGGGGAATGATTCCTGTGCCTGGGTCGATGGGCAGGGAGGACGGGGCCTCTGCGGCAACCATTAAGCTTCCATGCAGCCTGGATGGCCGGAGCCAGGGCCTCTGCAATTCCTTCCTCCACTTATTGGCCTGGAAAAAAGGAAGAAGGGTTCACCATGGAGACCCTCTCCAAGGGAAGCTGTGTGATTTAATGAACCTTTGGAAAAGGTTTCACTTTTCACACCTGCAAATAGTCCTTGGGTGTTTGTCCTGTGCCGCAGGACTTGGCACGTTTCTTCTAATAGCAAATAAATCAGAGCCTCCCTCCCATGGATCTTGGGATATGAGGGTCTTTCCATCAGGGTTCATTTTTCTTTAAAATTTCTATCCTGCTTATCTGATAAGACTAAGGATGGGGACTCTTTGCTGGACTGGTACTATTCCCAATATCTGAAAACAGAGGTTTCTTCAAAAGTAGACTCAATATATGTCAATCCTGGATGACTTCTGCCAACACCATCATATAAGAGAGGAAGGAGAAAGCATTTAATCTGTGCTTCTGTTCATTGCTTCTCAACAAGTGTGTTGGTCCATCTTGATATATATCTCCTAGATTTCTTTCTTTCCCTTTGACCTTGTTAAACACATCTTGGCCGCATCACCAAAAGGGTTTTTAATTTCACAAATATGTTCTGGAGCCTCATTGAGAACCAGATTTCATGGTTGTTGATCAAATCTGAGACCAATGAGAAATAGTTAAGTAAATGATGGGAAATCTATGTTATTCCATTTTGAAGAACTTTTAATGGCATAGTAAATATGTATGTTAGGTAAAAGGAAATCAGAATAAAAATTGTATATATAGTATGATCTCAACCATATTCATAAAAGAAGGGAAAGCATCAATACATTATAATGAGATTATAATGAATTTTTATTCTTTGAAGTGTTTTCTTTTTCTATTTTTTAATTTTCCACAGTAAATTTGCATAACTTTGTTAGAAAATATTTTCCTCATTATCTCCTCAGGCATATGACAAATGAGTCTCAAAATAGTAGAATTTCTATTCAACATACTTTGAGAATTTAAGCAGTCTTAAAGTACAAAAACATGAATAGACAAATATTCATGTAAATATAAATATTATGTATACAAATATATTAATATGTTAAATATTTCAAAATATATAATGTAATATATAAGTAAATACATTTAAATATATTTATATTATATGTCAATATATTTTAAACACATTATCTCACCAACTGAAACTCTTTGCCCAAAAGTAATCATTGTTAACAATTTGAATTATAAAGTTTTCTATATGTTTACATGTGTGTATGTTTTATATTTGTACATATATGGGTTTGGGTTTCTTAACATTAATGGGATCATATTATATGTATTTCTCCATAACTTTTTTCTCTTCTAGCATATATGTTAGAAGTTGAATTTGTATCTCCATAGAGACCTATCTCATTTATTTTTAACTGCCCTATGATTATATAGCATTGGTATGCTTTAATGTATTCATACATTCTTTTATTGATGCACATGGGCCAAGTTCCAAGTTATTACTACTCTATTCTTGAGTATACAAACAATTAATTGTATGTTCAAGTTCATGACAATATTACAGACATCTTTTTCAATGAACTCCCTTTTACATATACTCTGTGCATATATGAAAGTATCTCTGAAGATCAGATTTCTATAAGTAGAAATTCTCAGTGAAAAGTCACATACATTTCATTTTGAATTGGCACTGCTAAATTGTCCTGCCAAAAAGATTGTATTAACTAACTTTCCATCAATAGCATAAACACGCTCTTAGGAAAATTTTTCTTTTCAGATTTAGAATGAGGACTTTCTCCCAGATTTTGCCTGATTAGTCTGATTTGAAGATCATCAAGACAATAATCTAAACAAAGCCAATATAGAAACCATCATCAAGTTCCTTGAAGCAAGATGGTGTTACAGTAGACTTGAGTCTTTAGAAAACAGGGCTATTCTGGGAATAACTAAGGAATTGTTACCTTTTGAAGAGTTACAATACAATAATCAACACATCAGTTTTACCAATCATGATTTAATAGCTCTTAAATGATGCAGAAAATAACTTTTTATTTTATAATGCCTCAAAGGAAAATGTAGCTACTTGTATTTCCTCATTATGTGTGTTTTGGATAAATGGGCAGAATCCATCATCCTGATGATTAAAAGCAGCTGAGAGATGTTGCAGCCAGGATATCTCTGTACCTAAAATAGAGCAGTCACCGGAGTCTGAAAAAGCCCTGGTAAGTGAGGGCTTCTCCCAGCACTTCTCCAGTTAGAAAACACAGTATTTCTCTGCTCTTATACATGGTAGACTTCCTCACAGTGCTGGCAATGTCCTTTATGCACATTTCTTCACCTCCTATTCACTTTCTAAATTTTTTAAAAATTATTCACTCATGCAATAAATTGAGCATAAGAAACTAATAAAATAGACACCCAGATACCTACTATCCAGATTTAGAAAACTCATTATTTTGCATAATTTGCTTCCCACTTTTTTTTTAAAGAACTAAGATGTTACTGTTGAATGCTTCAATTCCAAGTTTATTCTTCTCTCAGGCTCCCCACCGAGAGGTAACCTGCATCCTGAAGTTGTCATAGTACCTTTTCCATTCATGTTTTATACTTTCACAGCACACATATAAAAGTCCACTTGAAATACGCAGCATTATTTTTGCATTTTTAATTTACAAAAATAGGATCATATTACAGATATTCTGAACTCTGATAACTTTTACTCAAAAAATTTTCCAGATAATTGTTTATCCAATGTCCATAGAGATAGAGTCAGTTCTTTCACATTAACTGTTGAATTGTATTCAAGTGCATGATCATGCAAATATATAATTATTGTGTATTGATTCACATTTAATTGGCTTTTAAAATTTTTCTATTACAAGCTTTGTAAGTTTTATTGTACTCTGATAGGAATATATATATATTCTATATTCCATAGGAATATGACATATAGGAATATATCATATTATTACAGTTTTTTAAGTGGCATCCATTAATTTTGTAGAAATGACAGTAACTTGCCAGTGCTAATGGTTTATAAGTTCCCTTTGAATTATCTGTATAAGCTATTATAATGTCTTCAAATAATAATATTAGTTCTTCCATACCAATCTGTTTTAATTAAGTTAATATTGGTTTAAAAAAAGTATGTAAGTTTCAGGTATACAACATTATAATTCAATATCTGCATACATTATAGCATCTGCTTTCAATCTGTCACCATATAATTGACCTCCATTACTCATTTCACCCTCCTCCCATCCCCCTTCCCCTAGGGGTAAACTCCAATTGGTTGTCAATATCTACAAATTTGTTTTTGTTTTGTTTTGTTTGCTCATTTGTTTCAGTTTTGTTTTATATTTCACATGTGAGTGAAATCATATGATTTGTGTCCTTTTCTGTCTGACTTATTTCACTTAGCATAACACCCACAAGATCCACCCATGTTATCACAAATGACAATATGTCATCTTTTTTATGGCTGAGTAGTATTCTATTTTATATAAATACCACATCTTTATTCATTCATCAGTCTATGGACATTCGAGCTGTTTCTATATCTTGGCTATTATAAATAATGCTGCAATGAACATATGGGTGCATGCATCTTTTTCAATAAGTGCTTTCATATGATTTAAATAGATTCCAGAAGAGGAATTGCTGGATCAAGTAGCCTTTCAATTCTCAGGTGTGTATTTTTGAGGAACCTCCATACTGTTTTCCATAGTGGCTATACCACTTTATAATCCCATCAACAGTGTACAAGGGTTCCTCTTTCTCCACATCCTCTCTAACACTTATTTCTGGTCTTTTTGATGACAGACATTCTAACATGTGTGACATGGTAGCTCATTGTGATTTTGACTTGTACTAGTATTTCCTAATTAGTGATGCTGAACATCTTTTCATGTACCTGTTGTTCATTTTTATATCTTCCTTAGAAAAATGTCTATTCAGATCCATTTTTTAAAATCAGGCTGTTCATTTTTTATTTTTCTTATATGTATATGAGTTCTTTATATATTTTGGATACTACTCCCTATCAGAAATGTCACTTCCAACTTAGTTATTTGTTTTTTGTTGTTGTTGTTTTGTTGATGGTTTCCTTTTGCTCTGTAAAGGCTTTTTAGTTTGATGTAGTTCCTTTTGTTTATTTTTATTTTTGTTTCCCTTGCCATTGGAGTCAAATCCACAAAAACGTCACTAAACTGAGGTCCAGAAGCTTAGCCTCCATTTGTTTTCAATGTAGTTTATGTTTTCAGGTCTTACATTCAAGTCTTTAATCTATTTTGAGTTCATTTTTGTGTATCGTGTAAGATAGTGGTCTACTTTTATTTAGCAGGTGGCTGTTCAATTTTCCCACCACCATTTATTGAAGAGACAGTTTTTCTGTATTGTATATTCTTTGATCCTTTGTTGTAAATTAGTTGTCCATATGTGAGTGGGTTTATTTCTGGGGTCTCAATTCTCTTCCATTGGTCTGTCTGTCTCTTTTCCTGTTAATACCATACTGTTTGATTACTAGAGGTTTGTAGCATAGTTTGAAATTGGGGAGTGTGATGCCTCCATCTTTGTCCTTTATTCTCAGGATGTCTTTGACTCTTTTGGTTTTGTACAAATTTTAGGATTTTATTTTCTATTTCTGTGAAAAAATACCATTAGGATTTTGATAGGAGTTGCACTGAATCTGCAGATTGATTTAGGTAATATGAATATTTTAACAATGGTATTTCTTTCAATCTATAAACATAGAATATATTTCCATTTATTTGTGTCTTCTTCAATTTCTTTCAAAAATATCTAATAGTTTTCAGTGTACAGGTCTTTCACCTCCTTTGTTAAATTTATTCCTAGGTATATTATTGTTTTTATTGCAACTATAAATAGGGCTTTTCTCTTTCTGATAGTGCACTGAACTGCAACAGATTTTTGCATATTGATTTTGTATCCTGAAACTTTACTGTATTCATTTATTATTTCTAATAGGTTTTGGTGAAGTCTCCCAATCGGGGGGTGTGGGGGGCAATCAAGGGCAGGGCCAGCCAGGGGGAGGAGCCCTGGGCAGTTGGTGGGATGGCCCCGCCCCCTGGTCAAACTCTGGTTGAACTCCCGGTGGAGAGGACAATTTGCATATTACCCTTTTATTATATAGGATTTCTTTTTCTTGCCTAAAGGCTCTGGCTAGGACTTCCAATACTGTGTTGAATAAAAATGGTAAGAGTGGGCATTATCTTGTTCCTCCCCTTAGATAAAAAGCTTTCAGTTTCTCACTGTTGCATATGATGTTAGCTGTGGGTTTGACATATATGGCTTTTATTATGTTGAGGTACTTTGCTTCTATACCACTTTTATTGAGAGATTTTATCATGAATGGATGTTACATCTTATAATCTTTTTCTGCATCTATTGAGATGATCTTATAATTTTTATTCTTCATTTTGCTGACGTGGTGTATCACAATGATTGATTTGTGGATGTTGAACCATCTTTGCTTCCCTAAAATAAATCTCATTTGATTGTTATGTATGATTTCGGATTTTTTATATGTACACTGTATCATCTACAAATAGTGACAGTTTTATTTCTTCCTTTCCAATTTTTTTACTAGAGGCCCGGTGCACAAATTCGTTCACAGGTGGGGTCCCTTGGCCTGGCCAGTGATCGAGGACTATTGGGGGCTGGCTGGCCAGGGGTAGGGGCCGTGGGAGGTTGGTGGCCGGGAGGAGGAGCCACGGGAGGTTGGCTGGCCAGGGTGGAGGGGCCACGGGAGGTTGGCAGGAGGTTGGCTGTGGTAACCCACTGACCACCAGGGGGGCAGCAGCTCCAGTGTTGAATGTCTGCCCCCTGGTGGTCAGTGCATGTCATAGCAACTTGTTGACCAGTCGTTCCTTGCCTAAAGGCTCTGGCTAGGACTTCCAATACTGTGTTGAATAAAAATGGTAAGAGTGGGCATTATCTTGTTCCTCCCCTTAGATAAAAAGCTTTCAGTTTCTCACTGTTGCATATGATGTTAGCTGTGGGTTTGACATATATGGCTTTTATTATGTTGAGGTACTTTGCTTCTATACCACTTTTATTGAGAGATTTTATCATGAATGGATGTTACATCTTATAATCTTTTTCTGCATCTATTGAGATGATCTTATAATTTTTATTCTTCATTTTGCTGACGTGGTGTATCACAATGATTGATTTGTGGATGTTGAACCATCTTTGCTTCCCTAAAATAAATCTCATTTGATTGTTATGTATGACCCTTGTAATGTATTGATGTCTTGGGTTTGCTCATATTTTGTTGAGGATTTTTACATCTATGTTCTTCAGTAATATTGGCCTGTAATTTTCTTTTTGTGTTCTTGTTTGGTTCAGTGTCAGGGTAATATTTGCCTCAGAAAATGAGTTAGGAAGCATGCATTATTCTTAAACCCTTTGGAATAATTTGAGAAGGATATGTATTAAATATTCTTTGAACGTTTGGTAGAATTCACCAGTAAAGTCACCTGGTCCTGCACTTTTCTTGTGGGAGAGGTTTTTGGTTACTAATTCAACTTCCATACTAGTGATTGGTCAAGTCAAATTTTCTGTTTCTTCATGATTCAATCTAGGAAGATTGTATGATTCTAAGAATTTACCTATTTTTTCTAGATTGCCCAATTTGGTGGACTATAGCCTTTTATATTATTCTTTCATGATCCTTTGTATTTCCGTGGCATGCATTGAAACTTATTTTTCATTTCTGATTTTATTTATTTGAGTCTTTCCTCTTTTTTTCTTGGTGACTCTACCTCAAGGTTTATCAATTTTGTTTACCTTTTCAAAGAACCAGTTCTTGATTTCATTAATCTTTTGTATTGTCCTTTTGGTTTCTATTTTATTTATTTTCACTCTGATTTTTATTATTTTCTTTCTTCTAGTGATTTGGAGCTTTGTTTGTTCTTTTTTATCTATTTCCTTAAGGTGTAAGGTTAGTTTGTTTATTTGAGATTTTTTTTGTTTCTTAAGGTAGGCCTGCATTGTTATAAACTTCCCTCTTAGTATTGCTTTTGCTGCATCCCAAAGATTTTGGTATATCATATTTTTATTTGTAGCTTTTATTTTTTCATTGACCAAATAGTTGCTAAGTAGCATGTTGTTTCATTTCCCCATATTTGTGATTTTTCCCAGCTTTTTCTTGTGATTGATTTCTAGCTGCATACTACTGTGGTCAGAAGAGATGCTTGGTATGATTTCAATCTTCTTAAATTTATTGTGACTTGTTTTGTGTCCCAGCATATGGTCTATCCTTGAGAATGTTCCATGTGCACTTGTGAATAATATGTATTCTGTTGCTTTTGAATGAAATGTTCCATATAAACTTATTAAGTCCATGTGGTCTAATGAGTCACTTAAGGCCAATGTTTCCTTGTTGACTCTGTTTGGATGATCTATCCATTGCTATAAGTGGGGTGTTAAAGTCTCCTCCTATTGTTGTGTAGCTGTTATCTCTTAATAATTGCTTATGTATTTTGGTGCCCTTAAGTTGGGTGCAAATATATTAATAAATGTTATATCTTCTTAATGATTGCCCCATTTATCATTATATAATGTGCACCTTTGAACAATTGAACAGAATGAAGTTATATATTCCAGGCTAATTCTTTTTTACTCATCACCTTTGGGGGTCAATTCTAAAGCAGAAAGGATACTCCCCAATGTTGGGTCATGATCAACCATTTACCTCAGATCCTGAACAGGATCTGTCAAACTAGAGGTAGAGAGAAAGAACCTTAAATGGCTCTTTCAGCTTCATTTTCCAGGGAAATGATCGGGAAAATATTCAGTATTAACTTCAGTAAGAATGAGCTTGCCTACCAAAAAAGGCAGATTGCCTTTTATCCACCATATTGCATAACCATCAGTAAAACACATGCTTACAATTGGGGTGTGAATAAGAGAGAGGTGGGGTGAATATGGTCTCCACATAGCTGAAACACAAAGCTTGGCCTGAGTTCTGAGGCTTGGTGCTGAATATCTTCCATTTGTCCTTTCAGATTCATTTTCTGCCCTG
This sequence comes from Myotis brandtii, assembly GCF_000412655.1. Lineage (NCBI taxonomy): Eukaryota > Metazoa > Chordata > Mammalia > Chiroptera > Vespertilionidae > Myotis > Myotis brandtii. Next base: position 85,929 of record NW_005370250.1, read on the forward strand.
GTACAACTCAGGAGGCTGACATATGTGGATTTTATTAAGGGATTCCATTGATATCTGACTTTCCATTAGCTTTAGACAATGGAAGGCTCTAGCACGGTGGTTCTCAACCTTCTGGCCCTTTAAATACAGTTCCTCATGTTGTGACCCAACCATAAAATTGTTTTCGTTGCTACTTCATAATTGTAATGTTGCTACTGTTATGAATTGTAATGTAAATATCTGATATGCAGGAATGGTCTTAGGCGACCCCTGTGAAAGGGTTGTTCGACCACCAAAGGGGTCGTGACCCACAGGTTGAGAACCGTTGCTCTAGCAAGAGAGAAGATGGCAGAAGAGTAAAACCAGAGTATCATTCCTCTAGCTCCACTTTTGATGATTCTGTCATTGGCTTCTCCCTCTACTGAAGACAACAACTCCTATTGGGCAGCCTTATCCATACAGTTTTTTCTGTCTGGATTCTAGCAACCAGTCCTTCCCTTGCCCCTTCAGACCTTAGGATAGTACTACTTTTATATTTTCTCGCCTTCTCCAAATCCTGCCCACACCTTTATTAAATTCTCCAAATAGCCCAAGTGCACTATGTTGGACTCTGACTGCTACAGATGTTGTAGGTTGCCAAGCCATTCTGTTCCTACCTTCCCACCTTCCCATGATCAAAGGTGCTTCCAATGTGTGTGGTAAAAGGGACAGGAAGAAGGAGATGTTGCAGTTTCCTGCCACAGCTTCCAGCATGATTCTTAAATAAGCATCCCTAATGGGGATCACACAGGTTAATCATTTCAGGTAATAGACCGCAACATTTAGGTCTTCTTCCCATGGGGACTCTGTACGTTTGCCACCATCCCTCTCCTCTAACAAGTGGTTGTTAAATAAGAAGTGGGCCCAACTGCATATGGCAAGCAAATCATAATCTTGGCCACTAAATCTGAAGAGGCAAGAGAAAAAGTGGGTGATAAAACATAGGGCCAAAATAGAGAAATAAGGGAACTCAATAAATCAGGCACTTTCAGAATAGATAGAAGGGAACTGAGCTGGAAAAGTTTCTCGCCATTTTCTGTCTACTGTTCCTGGATTTACTTTTGTGGACATAGTGCATTTAATGGGCTAAAGAAATTGGGCAATGTTTTCCCAGAATTTTCCAATTTTCTTCTTACAAATCCAAGACATTTTTCTCAAGCTTCCTCTTAGTGGTTTCACACTGAGTTGCAGGGGATTCTAGGTTCTATAGAGATACCGCAGGGGTTTATTTGGGGTTGAGGGAGCTGAGTAGGTGGGGCTCCAGTTCAGCAGCAGCCCCCAGACCTGTCAACTCAAATTGCTCTTCATTTTCCAAATTAGATTGTATATAACATTTAATATTTCAAAGGCAAGAGGGAGGAGTCTGTCACTTTAAAAGAGGGGAAAAAAGAAGAAGAAATGAGGATCACTGTTCCTCTTTCTTCTCTTTGATTCTCTTAGTCTCTTTAGAGCTTGCAGTTTCCTATGGCTAAGGAGAATCTCATGATGCTTTCCTCCCCTATTTCGCTGCCGCTCACAGAATGGAGGTGGAGCTGCAAAATTACTCCAAAGCTGAACATCTCAAAGTTGAAGCAACATTAGCAGTCATCTCCTATAATCTTCTATTTTGTTATAATATTCCTCATTGGGGAACAATCATTCTCTGTTTAAATACTTCCAAAGGCAGGGATTTCTCTATCTAGCAAGAGCTGCTCTTATCATCCAGCAGCCCTAATTATTAACATGTCTGCTGTTAGATGATCCCAAGTTATATCGCTGTATGACTTGGGTCATTTTGTCTTCTAGACACATACAAAGTGAGTCTACATAGCAATACTTCTAACATTTGAAAACTGCTACTAGAAGTCTTTTCTCCAACCTAAAATCTCCATTGAAGTTCTTTACTATTTTTACATGAGTCCTTGTTTATCTGAGTCCACTTTAAGAAGTAAGGACAAAACCGGATGATTGTGATGTGGTATGAACCAAGAAAAGTAGCGCTAACCTGGACACCAAACTACTATTGGAAGAGCCTAAACTGTTATTACCTTATTCTGAGCAGCCTCATCACACTTAGGGTTCATTTACAGATTGTGGTAAGTAAACACAAAAATCTGCTTCTAAGCATCCCTATTCCTCTGTTCTGTTCTCAGTCAAGTTGTTAGTTGTTTTTGTGTTTGTTTGTTTGTTTGTTTGTTTGTTTAGGGGTTTTTTTTTTTGGTTTGATTTTGTTGTCTGTGTTTTTTGTCTAAATGTAGGATACCATATTTATCTTTGTTCAATTTCATTCTACCAGTTTCAGAACATCACTATAGTTGGTTGGAATCTCTTTTTTAAATTTTGATTCCACTCTCCAACATAATTTTGTGGTGTACCCATAATTAATGAATCAAACTTAATACATAGTGATTTACTTCAACTAGTATCCAAATCATGAAGTTGCCAATCACTAATATTGCACCTAAATAACAGTTAGTCAAATATATAAGAAAATGATTGGCAACATACCTTATTATTGTTGAAGAGGAATAAACAAACCTTAAATTTAAACAAGACCCCATTACCATCATGACACCCAAAGGAAAAATTAAAGGTCTCCATTAAAAGAGATAAAGAGTAGGAAATTAGGAAACATTAGCCAATGAGCTGCTTCTGCTGTGAGGAACAGGCAAAGACAGGAAAAGAAATGTTATTCCCAAGCCCTCTGGGCATGACAGCATCAGTTCAAAGAGCAGAGAATGCTGCCTTGATCCTTTGTAAACTACTGAATGTCCAGAAAACAGGAAAACTGGATTGAACTGGTAGAACTGGCAGGGGTGGAGGCAGGAGGGAGCAAAGAGACTTTTGCCTCCAGGGCAGGATGGAATAGTTTATAGCAGGCCAAAATTCACAGTGATAATAACCAAAAAGTTTGATTAGCTACAGAAAATGTCATGTATTATAAGGCACCAGAGGGCATCAAAGCAGTGAGGAACAGAGGAATATAAGAAAAATGAAAGAGGAAATTCTCTGAACTCTGGTACTTTAATTTTTAATACCTATTAATGAGGAACCAGGTTTCATTTCTGACACTGAAGATACATCAGCAAACAGAATAAAGCTCCATCTTTATAGTGCTTACATTCTAGGGGAGGGAGATAGACAATAAAAATATACATAATATGGCAGGGAGCACAAGGTATATGTAGAAAAAGAAAACGGGAAAAGTGGGGTGGGGAGGGTGTTGTGTAATTTGTTACAGGATGGTCAGGAAGATCCCTTTAATAAGATGACTTTTGAGTCTCTGAAATCAATAAAAATATCTTTTAAAATAATAGTAAGTGCTGCTGTGAAAACTGGATATCCACATGCAAAATAATAAAACTGGACCCCTAAGGTACACCATACACAAAAAATGTGGAGTAAGATTAGATACTGCTAGTGATACTTGCCCCTGCACTATTCTATGCTTTGTATAATATGCCCCAATGGGTGTCCATTCATCATTAATTTATTCACACATCAATTTATTCCTTTAGCTAATATTTTTCCTTTCCTTTCCTTTTAATATTTTATTTGTTATAAAAATGTTTATTACATGCAAAAAGCCAAAAACTATTACAAATATTCATGCATCTAACATACAGGTTTAACAGATGTTAACATTTTGCTATTTTCGATCCAGATATTTTCTTTAAAAAGAATCAAAACATTACAGATAATAAACCCTATTTCTTTCCTCCCCATAAAATAGCCGCTATCTTTTAACTAGTCTGTCTTTGCAACATGTAGTATTGCTTTGAATATTTAAAAATGTACAGAAATAAGATTTTATAAATTTCCTTTTTTCTGAACTTCATATTTTCCAGGTTTAGTCATATTACCAGTTATGGAATTATACATTCATTCATTTTAACAGTGGCTTAGTATTCCATTATATGAATATCCCACAGTTTATCCATTCCCTGTTGATGACCTTTTAGATAGTTTCCAACATTAAACTATTAAAAATAACATTGGAACAAGCAACTGTGTAAAAGTGTTCTTGAGCACATGTCTGAGTTGCCCTAGGGTAATTACCTAGAAGAAAATTACTTAGTGGCAGGGTATGTTTATATTCAGTTTTTCTAGATAATGTGAAATTGCTTTCCAAAGTGTTTGTGGATATTTTCACGCTCACCAGTACTATATGACTCCTTGTTTTCCCACATCCCTGCCTGCATGCGTGTTGTAAGACTTTTAAATTTTTTAATCCCATTGATATGAAATAATATTTTCTTGATGTTTTCATGCATTTATTAGCTATTCAGTTTTCTTCTTTGTAAATTTCCTGTTCCATATGTTTATAACCTTTACCCATTTTTTTTTTTTTGGTTTTTAATTCTTGTTATTGATTTGAAGAATATCTTTGTATATGCTGGAAACTAATTCTTTTTTTATTTTGAGACTAGAGGCCCAGTGCACAAATTCAGGCAGGGATGGGGTCTGGTTGGCCCTCCCCCTATCGGGCCGATTGAGCTTGGCCGGCCGGGGGGAAGGGCCGTGGAAAGTTGGCCAGCCAGCCCGCCCACTGGTCGAACTCCCGGTTGAACTCCCAGTTGAGGGAACAATTTGCATATTAGGCTTTTATTACATAGGATTAGAAATATCTTCTACTTTGTGGCTTGTCTTATAATTGTTATGTTTATTTTTTCACCCAAAAGTTATTACCTTTATTATAATTAAATTTACTGATCTTTCCCTATGTGGTTGGTACTTTTTGTTCCTTACTCCAATGTGTTTTTTTTTTGTTTTGTTTTTTTTATATATTTTATTGATTTTCTACAGAGAGGAAGGAGAGGGACAAAGAGTCAGAAACATCGATGAGAGAGAAACATCAATCAGCTGCCTCCTGCACGCCCCCCACTGGGGATGTGCCTGCAACCAAGGTACATGCCCTTGACTGGAATCGAACCGGGGACCCTTGAGTCCGCAGGCCGACGCTCTATCCACTGAGCCAAACCGGTTCTGGCCCTTACTCCAATGTTATAAAGATATATTTCTGTATATTATTCTAAAAGTTTTCCAGTATTGCTTTGCCTCAGCTTCCAAGTTTTTAATCCACATGAGATTTATTTTTATATAGAACACTAATTTTATTTATTCTACATGTATAGTTCATTGTCCTGGCTTTATTTGTTAAATAGCTGATCCTCTCTCCATTGACTGGTATTGCCTCACTGTCCTTCACAAAATTTCCATATAGATGTAGGTCTATTCCATTGGCGTGTTGGGCTAGTCCTATTTTCATTACTATAACTTTAGAATAACTCTTGACCCATAGCATGGCAAGAATTTTTTAATTCTTTTTCTTCAAAATTGTCTTAACTATTCCTGACTGTTCACTCATTCAGATGAGTTTTATAATCAGTTTGTCAATTTCCACAAAATGTGTCAAGGTAGTATAGTGAATAGCATTGAATTTATAGGTAGAATTGAGAAAATTATTATGATGATATTGAAACTTCCCAACTATGTGTCCAACATATCTCTTTATTTAGATCTTTTTTTTGTTTTTAATATATTTGGTAATACTTTCCATAAAGTTTTCTCCATCTTTTGTTACTATATTTCTATTTATCTTATACTTTTTGTTTCTGATGTGCCTAGAGTCTTTCAAATTTCTTTCTAAAATTAAAATGTCCAGTTTACTGTTACTGGAATAGAGAAGGAAGGTTATTGATTTTTTTGTGTACTGATATCTTTTTTGCTGTTTTTAAGTGTACAATTTAGTGTTGTTAAGTATTATACACCCTTTATTTATTGTACACCCTTTATTTTTATAATCAGGACATGATAGCTAATGCTTTTTTAAAAATTATTTTTATTGTTGAAAATATTACAGATGTCCCCCCTTTTCCCCATTGATTCCCTTCACCCTCCCCCCGCCCCAGGCCTTCACCACATTATAGTCTGTGTCCATGGATTATGTATATATGCATATAATTCTTAACTTGCAATTTTGTTGTTCTCTATTTATGTTAATACTTTTGTCTATTTTAGACTATTTTGAATTTTCTATTTAGGAAATAATATCACTTAGTCATAATTAATTTTTTTTCCTTTTTATCTGTCCTTCATATTACTTCTCCATGTCTTACTATGCTGGATGTGAACTCTAATACAAAATAAATAGAGGGACTGAATGGGGGTACTTGTCATTTTCCTGGTTCCAGAAGGCTCTCTTCTATTCCATTCTTAAGGGTGCAATTTATATACATTCTTGAGTTGGAGTGCCTTTAAAACAGTCTAAGCCTGTGATTGTTCCTTCTGCTCTTCTTTCTTAACAGTTATTCAAGGGAGAGGATAAGTTCTGAGTAGGCATCTGTTTGATTCTTCAATTTGTGGAGCTAGTTGCCCACTAAGCAATATGCTGGTTTGGTTCTTATATTTGTGACTTGGGATAATAAATATCAGGCCAGGTGAAACCCACACTGTCAGTTTCCTTATAAAAGAGGAGACCTTTTCTTCTGGATGATGTAACTGTGGCAGAATGTAGGTCATGAGCAATAGAGTCTGACTACTCCTCTAGATGGAGGATGAAAGGTGACTCATGTGGAGGCCTTAGCCTGGTAGACACCTGGCCTCCTTGGGCTCACCCAAGCCTCCAGACTTCAGTTATTTTGGAGAGAAAATTTCAGGGAGTGCTAGAGTATGATTATTTTTATAATATATGTTGCATGATTAGGGCTAAGAAGTAAACTCATATTGAGAGAGCCAGTATCTTTAGCAATGAGGCGTGGGAAAGACAGCATCTTGATTACAAATAAACTAAATTCAACATTTAAAAAATTTTTCTGAACCTAACTGCTTGGTGGGGAAAAATGAATTAAAAAACCCTTGAACTGTAGCTAATGGTGCAGAAAAGTAATTTTTTCTGCAGTAGAAACTCATAACATCTTAAGAGGGTATAATACTCAAGTTAGTATGATATGGGGCCAATAGGGAAGACCTGGAGGAAAGAAGTTTATTATCAAACAATTTCACCTGTAACCCAGTCTTCTGAGATGGACTCCATGGATTGTGGTTTAAGGACTTTACAGTGAAGTAAACTGAAATTACCAGAAGGGGGGTTCCAGGAGCAGTCTTGTAAGGAACCAGGAAGTTATTCCATCATAAAAATGGACACCTAGAATGCTAGCTTTTTATGTTAAGATTCTCCTAACAATCACTTTAACTGGGGAGCTACTAGAAAAAAAAATAATAAGGGAGGAGGAAGAGGAAGGGAGGGAGGGAGGGAGTGGGGGAGAGAAGGAGGGAATGATGAATAGCATAGTTTACAACAACAACAAAACATCATCACCAGGAATGCAAGCTGTTCCTGATTTTGTTTCCCGCATCACCTAATTCTCTGGGGTGAACATCTTACCTGAGTAATGTGTGGCTCAGTCACAATTTCTATTTGGCTAGAATGACCAAATATTCTGGTTTGCCTATGATGAACCTGGCTTTTGCATTTCTATAGGCATATTAGTTAATATTACAACCCTTTACTTATAAAAATGTCCTCATTTGTACTATGAGCTGTGTGAGAAACCTTATGAGTCATTCTTGCCATTGTGTTATAATTGTCTATTCACTTGTTTCCCATGTTAAAGAGTGAACTCTTCAAGGGTAGGGTCTATATCTTATTCATATTTGTGTACCTAAATTTTATCCCGGTGCCTGGCAAATAATAGGTGCTCAAGAATGAATGGATAAAATGCTACCCTAAGGAGTCCCTCTTTGAGTATTTGAATTAATGAAAATGCCTCTGGGAATGACATTTTGTGTCACTTAAGAGCACCTGAATGAAGTGCTTAGGACTGGATCTTAGGATAGAACACCTCCCCCCACCAAGGAGGACAAGTATGAGAGCTACATGAGAAAGTACTTTCAAAAGCTGATATGTAAAGAACTCTGTATACTTCACAGTTTGGGGCCAAAGCTAACTTTGAGCCTATCTTCTTCACGATGCTATTTTTAAAAAGTGCCATAGTAAAATGATTCAGTCGGCCTGTTGAGATCTTAAGGAGAGCTCTATAATTCTTAAGGGGTCCAGGGCTCAGGGCTCAGCCCTAGGCATTCCCTCTGCTGTGAGAACATCTGTTGGGAAGGACACACTCTTCTCTGTACTCTGTGCAGTTCTCCAGATAGAATCAGGGATGTATCACTGGAAGTAGCCTTGAACTGTCTAGTTCCAGTCTCATCCTAAGACCTAAAACTGGCTCAGGCAGGTTGAGCAATTGGCCAAGCCCACAGAGCTAGTTAGTATCAGAAGCCAGTTCGGGTAAAGAAGAGCCCTCTCTAGGGTTCTTTCTGGCCTCAAATATTTTTAAATCTCTTTCTTGAGCATCCTGAGTTCAACCCCTTTCCTGCTTTCCAAGACTTACATGAAATTGGCTTTGCCAGTTGGCAAAGTCATGCCTTGATCAGCAGCTCACTTTACACAAAGAGAGAATTCAGGGGCTCAGAGGCCGAGAACAACATTGCAGACCAATTTCCAAATACTTTTGGAAGGACTGAATGGTTTTGGTTCCCTGCTGACTCGCTTGAAGGGGAGATGGCTTGTCTTATACACCAACATAAGGAGGAGTGAGGGGAGCCCTCAGAGCAAGTTGGGGGCATAGAGGAAAAGTAATTTCCCACAAGGTGGGGAGAGGAGGATTGTGTTTCCATATTGCACATGTTAAATTAACAACACTTTCCCATGTGGCCCCTGAGGCGAAGGCAACCCCCTTTCCTTTGTATGTAACCCCAGCATAAAGACTGACAGGAACAGATGTTCCATTCATGAATTCTGGAGCTTGGCAGTTGATTAAGGGTCCTGAGATGTGGCATGAGTGAAGGCAGATCATCTTGGCTGTCCATCCTGTCATGTGGATGGAAAAATGTGCTGGGTGGAAGTAAACAGCCTTCAGGATGCTGGGCTGGCTGGGAGGGTGGTCTCCAGGGTGAGTGGGGGAGCTGACCTTTCCCCCACCTCTCAGACCTGTCTTTATTAACGACCTTAGGGAGTGAGAAGGAACTTGAAAATGAAATTCACAGATGATTCAGAGTAGAGAAATCTGACAAACACCAGGGTAAGCAAAGGAACAACCTAAAGGCATTAGGAAAATGGAAAAGGCAGGAACAAAATGCGAATCATCATGGAAAAATGCAAATGGATATGTCTGGGGCTAAATAATCCACAAACCAGATATCCATTGGGCAGGGAAATGTGGAGCATATTAAGAATAAAAGTCTGCTGTAAAATGGTTGCTTCTGACAGTTGAAGACACCAAAGTGCAGTGGTGGGCAGGGAGGGAGTGCGCTTGGAAGATGGGTGGTCCTTACAGGAGGCCTCCTTACAAGGTGAAGAGACCTCCTTCCAGGCCCTGTTCCGTCTTTCTCCTCAGTTAGCGCATTTGCAGCCCATTCGAATGTCCGGGGTGGCTGGTGAAGTGCTTTCCCTGCTGGCGCAGTGCACTGTGTCTATAGAGTAAGCAAGTAGCAATCCAACCACCAGGCATCTGCCATGGAGTGCGCTTTGCAGGCTGTATTCTTTTTCTTTCCTTTCTTTCATCTTTATTTTTATGACTTTTTTTTTCTTTACAAACTAGATTTCACCTATCAAAGACCATTTAGACTATTCTTAAGGAAAAAATGAGAGAGCGAAAAAGAATTCCTATTAAGGAACAAACATGACCTATTTGTGTCATGGAGAGTAACACATTTGGGATAATTTTGTCTTTGCTGTTTTGATTGGAGAAATTTGTTACCCAAACCTTTCCTTTTAACTCCACTTGTAAAACTTCAACAATTACAAACTGATGATGACCAGAGATTCTCACATTTTCCAAAACAGCCGGCATGTTTATTACTTTGGAATTGCTCTGTTTTGGAAAGTCCTGCCTGGGACCCTGCTGAGGTGTCCTGTATTGATGTAGCCTTCAGAGGAGAATTCTGAGGAAAACCAGAGCCCTCCGCGCCTTTCCTAATATAGTGGTTAGAGGCCCTGGCACACGCCACTCTCCCGCAAGGTCCTCAATCCTGCTTCGAGCAGCTCTTCCATTTGAAAAGCTAGGCCAGAAGTCCAGGCCTTAGGCCTGTTGACTGCAATCATTCAAGGACGAGAATAGCAGTGCCGATTCCTGGGAACACTTTTTATCCTCCGACTGGGTTATCCAGAGGAATAATTCCAAGTATATAAGCTGAAAGGGCCTCGTTAAGCCTGCATAATTGGAGAACACGCTTCTCACTACAACAGGAAACCATTTAATAAGATTCTTTTGGTTTTGTTTTCAGATCTTTTTGCATCTTCCTTTAATCATAGTAATTCTCCACAGGGCAGCAGATCGGAATCCCCTGAGGAGCTTGTTAATAACTTGGGACTTGACGCCATCCAGGACAGGGCTGGGGAGTGGGGGGAGCCTTCTGGTCAGATGTGGAGAGGAGAAAGGGAGACAGAGTGACCATGTGTAACTGAAACTGCGGTCAGATGTGGTGGAGAAGAGAAAGGGAGACAGAGTGACCATGTGTAACTGAAACTTCCAAAGCTACTTGACCTTCCCACTGCTGACCTGACCTCATCCAGTAGAGAAATATCAGGGTGCAGCTGGAGACACTGTTTCTGGAAGCCTGGCTTTAAGGATCACTTCTAAGTCATCGTCTAGTTAGGTGACCTTTGGTTCAGGTGTCAGAGGAGGAAAGCTGAAAGGATCACTTCTAAGTCAGGTGACCTTTGGTTCAGGTGTCAGAGGAGGAAAGCTGTTGTCACCTGGCTCAGCTTTTTTGCTTGCTTCTCATGCCCACCCTCTTGTGATAACCCTAGAAGTCCATTCTTGATCAGTGACTGGGCTGGCCCAAGCTAGGATGGCCTACCAGGGCTGGGGCTAGGTTGAGTTGAGTGTGGAAGAAGAAGAGAAGGTGGGGTTTACCTCTAGGAAGCCAAAATCTGTTGTCAATTCCAAGAGGCCAGAAATAAGAGGCAAACCCAAGAGGACCTGAATAAGGGTAGACACTGCAGTAAATGTGGGAATGAAGTAAGAGATAAAGAGGAAAGCTCAGTTTTGTGTTTTATAGTGAGCATGCTTTCTAATAAAGAGGATTGCTCTGAATGGTGAAGGGAAGCCTAAAGCTCAGTTTTGTGTTTTATAGTGAGCATGCTTTCTTTGTGTTTTCCAGTTCTTGGCTCTGGAGTGCTTGGGTGGGCATGTCTAATTTAGAAGTTCAGGGTTAAGACAACTGCAGCTGACTTCATCTCTTGACTGAAAGCCCAATTCTGCTTCTATAGGTCCCTCTACATAAGGCCTGTCTGATAGAAAGCTTTGGACTCCCACGGGGAAGGAAGTGAGATGTCCAGCAGGGTCTGTCCCAGGTAGCCCCGTATCCATCAAGTGACCCCTCTAAGGTCAGAGTTCACAGTCCAGGCCAGAATGAGTTGACCTGAGCTACCTGGGCTCCCAAAATGGGTGACTAGCTGGGAAGAATGTGGGAGCCAAGAAGGTTCAAATGTCCCTGGGAGCTGACAGTCATTTGGACTGAAGTGTGGTCAGGAGCAAGATGATAGTGGGAGGAACCAGTCAGGAAAAGGTGGAAGCTGGGACTGTGATAGACATAAGAGGTTGAATTCAGCATCCAGCTGGAGGCTGCTCTATCCCCCATTATTTTTCTCAGTTCACTTGTAGGTGTTTCTTCTCTCAAGGTTAAAAGCATTAATGATGGCTCTTGATAGATTGATGTGCTTTTATTTTTTTCTCCCAGAGAGGAGGTAACCCTGGGTGCCAGTCTCAAACATCATTTTGTCTTACTTTCAAAATGTCACGTATGGCCCTGGCCAGTTTGGCTCAGTGGATAGAGTGTCGGCCTGCAGACTGAAGGGTCCCAGGTTCGATTCTGGTCAAGGGCATGTATCTTGGTTGCAGGCACATCCCCAGGAGGGGGTGTGCAGGAGGCAGCTGATCGATGTTTCTCTCCCATCGATGTTTCTAACTCTCTATCCCTCCTCCTTCCTCTCTGTAAAAAATCAATAAAATATTAAAAACAAAAACAAAAAACAAAATGTCACCTATGGTTATGCTGATGTTTTATTTATTTGTTTCCTTACTGAGCCTTCCCCCTACACTGGAATGTTATCTTCCTGGAAGAGGACCTGGGACGCGTTCCCCTCTGTGTCCCTGGTGTAGTGCGCAGTGCCTGACATGATTGGCTCTTAATGATGTTAGACACGTGGCCCAATGCCTGGTGCTGTTATCTGTTCTGAACAAGAACTGCCTCCGTGCAGTCTGAGGTAGCGCTGCTCTCCCTGGACAGAAGGTGGCTTACAAAATGGACATGAGAACTTAAACTACTTGCTTCTCCTTAGCTCTGTATTTATTAGTTAATGGTTTTTGTAATGACTCGAGAGACTCTCTGCTAATGACTGTTTTCCAGAGACAATAATGACCTGGCGGGAGTGTTTTCTCCCGAGCTTGTATGTCAAAAGAAGGCTTTGATGACGTCTAGCTTGGCACTTCCTCTGCTGGGTGAGCCTTTCCCTCTTCCAGAGGCAGCAGGCGTGGTGGGTCTGAGTGCAGGCTTCCTAGGTTCAGTCCAGGCTCTGCTTCTTACTGTGTGAAGGCTTGACCTTTGTCTTCCATTCCCTCAGCTATAACGTGAGAACAAAACACCGATTTCTAGGATTGGTTGCGGAGATTAAATGAGCTAATAGGTGTAAAGCACTGGATCACAGAAAGCACGATATGCATTAGCTCGTTTTCATTATTAATGTAACAATTATGGGAAATATAAGCTTTCTAACGAAAGTCACTGCCATACTTACAACTGTTACGTATTGAAAAGGTTTTTCATGATGCCCTACACTGCCATCTATGTGTATTTGTTTTGTAGCCTTTATGTCACTGGGTGAAAATACATTAAATAGGAACAACGTCAGAGTTACTATAGCCAGGAAAGCTATTTAGTGGCATGACCTAAAAAACTCATGGTGTTTCTTTTTACTTAGTAAGGGAAAATCCCTTTCCCAAAATCCCTCACCCTTGTATGACCCCCTCCTTTGAATATGGTTTGGATCTGGGACCTGCTTGTAAGCAGTAGGATATGGCAAATGTGAAGGAATTTCATAAATGTAACTAAGGTCCCACATCAGTTGACTTTGAGTTAAAAGGGAGATTACCTGGGTGGGCCTGACTTAACCAGGCAAACGTCCTTAGAAGAGGGGCTGGGGCTCTCTCTGAGGTGAGAGACTCTCTTCTGCTGGCCTTGAAGAAACAAGAAGCTGAGTTTCATAGCTGCAAGAAACTAAATTCTGCCAGTCCTCATTATCGGCTGGGGAGTGTGGAAGTGGATCTTTCCTGAGCTGAGCCTCTGAGGGGAACGGAGCACAGCTGGTGGCAGCCTGGTGCGCTCCTGAGCCGAGGACCCAGCTGAGCCGTGTCCACTCTCCTGATCCATAGAAACCGAGACCATAAATGTGTGTTGTTTTAAGCCTCTACATCTGTGGTAATTTGTGATACACCAATAAAAACTAATGCCCAAAATACTGATTATCTGAAATAATAAAACAAATAACATTCCTTGGGAAAATAATGATACATATTTTTATCTTTTTCTAGTGGTTATTAAAATTTCAGGAAAATGTAAAAATGCAGATGAAAATTGTGTATTTTTCCTGAAGCTTCAGCTCTGGCTTTACCTCATCTGAGGCAATCCTGAGTTAATCCTGCTATAAGAGTAGAAGTATGAAATAAATTATATGCTTAATTATATTGAGTATAAGACTGTATGCAAAGAGATAAAAAGAAAATACATTTATAAGAGTAATGATTTTAAAAAGCCTAATACAGATCAAATTAGGAAATGACACCTCTCTCCTCCCTGCCCCCCGCCAAGGTGGTCTGCAATCCTTTTTATTACACATGTATAGAGATCATAGCCAGGCGAGAGCACAGGTACGGGAGAAAATACTTAGAGAGAAAGCTGTATTCTCAAGCAAGACCACCAATGAATATTTTTAAAGCACTGTAGAAAGTGAGCAGGCTCAGGATTGTATTGTGAAACTGTTGTAATCAGTTAATAAATATGACATTAAAAACGAATTTTGAGAATATATATAGAACTCTTGCAACTCAATAATAAAAGGAAAAAACCCAATTTAAAAATGGGCAAAATATTTAAATTGACATATTTCCAAAGATATACAAATGGTCGATAAAAATATGAAAAAAAACACACACGCTCAACACTATTAGGGAAATGCAAATCAAAACCACAATGAAACACCACCACACACACACTGGGATGACCATAATAAAAAGACGGACAATAAGAAACATTGGTGAGTATGTGGAGAAATAGGAACCCTTATACATTGATGGTGGGAGTATAAAATGGTTTGGAAAACAGTCTGGCAGTTCCCCAAAAAGGTAACACAGAGTTACCATATGACCCAGCAATTCCACTCCCAGGTATATACTCTAGAGAATTTAAAACATGTCCACAATAAACTTTCACAAGTAGCTTTTATAGCAGCGCTATTCTCTACAGTCCAAAGTGAAAACAATCCAAATGCCCAACAACTGATAAATGGTAAAAAATGTGGTATATCTATACAACAAAATATCATTCAGCCCTAACCGGTTTGGCTCAGTGGATAGAGCGTCGGCCTGCGGACTGAAGGGTCCCGGGTTCGATTCCGGTCAAGGGCATGTACCTTGGTTGCGGGCACATCCCCAGTGGGGAGTGTGCAGGAGGCAGCTGATCGATGTTTCTCTCTCATCGATGTTTCTAACTCTCTATCCCTCTCCCTTCCTCTCTGTAAAAAAACTATTCTTTACAGTCCAAAGTGAAAACAATCCAAATGTCCAACAACTGATAAATGGTAAAAAATGTGGTAAATCTATACAACAAAATATCATTCAGCCATAAAAAAGGAATGAAGTACTGATTCATTCTACAATATGGATAAATCTTGAAAATATTATTATAAGTGGGAAAAAAAAGATGTGTAAGGCTACAGATGTTATGATTGTATATAAATCAAAT
This sequence comes from Myotis brandtii, assembly GCF_000412655.1. NCBI lineage: Eukaryota > Metazoa > Chordata > Mammalia > Chiroptera > Vespertilionidae > Myotis > Myotis brandtii. The sequence goes on from NW_005370250.1 coordinate 100,947, forward strand.
GTCCAGAATAAGCAAATCCATAGAGACAGAAAGTAGATTAGTGGATTCCAGGCACTGAGGGAAGCGAAGGACAGGACATGATTGCTAATGGATATGGCGCTTCTTTACATTCTGTAATTAGTAGTAATAACTATATCACCTTTCGAATGCCCTAAAAACCACTGAATTGTACATTTGCAAAAGATGTATTTTATAGTGTCTGAATTATATTTCAACACAAAACAGTGGATTTTGAGTTACTACCATTTAAGGCTCTCAACATGGAGGGGATCAGGTCTAATGCAGATGGCATAAACATGAACAGCAAGAGTCAATGAGAGAAGGTTTAGCAGAGGCGGCAGAAGTTTAGATTGAAGTGATTGATGGTTCCTCTATTCCTCATCCAGACCAAAGGTTTCTCCCCAAACCTCCAAGAGCTAGAATTGGACAGGCCCCAGATCAATGTTCTAGTTGGCCATGACCATTGTAACCTGTGATGGCCTCCACCCCTCACCCCTACCTGGGAATACAATATGTTTCCTTTTGTCTTTCCCAGTTTGCATCCATCATCATATCCATCCATGGCAGGATCTGTTTAGGCTTTAGATGTTCAGTGTACTAGATCTGAATCACAATTTAAACATGTCTTGGGTTTAGTAAGAAATCAAAAGAACATCACATGCATGAAGACCTGTCATGTTTCCTTATTGTCCGGGGCAGTATTACTTTGATTTCATCGATGAATCCTTCAAATTCTAAGTGATTTTCTTCTTAAATGTGTCTTTGTTGATTTGGAGAACCAATAAGTATTTTTAAATTAAACACAAGAAATTGGGTATTCACTATGAAATAAACTGTACATGGTCCATACTCTCTATAAGCTTTTGGGTTAGTTAGGGGGTTAACTCACAGATAATAATTACACTAGGCATCATGTCACACACAGTAAAGGTAACACTTACTGTCACTCAATAAAGCTATAGTGGCTAAAGGGCAGGAACCTTTGAACTAGACAGTGGTGGTTAGGGAAACTCCTCTGAAGAAGATATATTTGGGATGAATCTTGAAATCTGGATTTGATTTAGATAACCAGAGAGAATGGAAACGGAACTCCAGGCCAGAGGGAATGGCAGACATGAAAATATAGAGGCCAGAGCGCTCACAGCAGGCCCTGGGAGGCATGATTTGAGCAGCTTGTCAAGGAAGATTTGCTTTGGGAAGTAATGAGCTTGAATTTCAAAAAGGGACGGAAAGGGAAGGGAACCCTTATTTTTGAGAGGAAGGCACAGTGGGAGGCATGTTTTGTTACTTCTCTTGTGGGTTTGAAAATGGCCTAGGAGTTTCACCCCCTTAGTTAGCTCCTCTCTCTCACAGCTTAGAGGAAAATGAATCTAAAGCTTCCTGAACCCTGGAATTAGCTACATTTCAGCAGAGAAGACTTCCCTGCCTCCCTGAGAAAGCCTCAGGCAGCACAAGCAGAGCACTGTCTAATGCTCATGATGATGTATGTTAAAAGCTTTCTTTGGAAAGTCTTGGACTGTGGTGGTATATGAACCCAGTATTTATTCTATGATGCAGTTGTCCTCGCACAGGATGCCCTTGATTACCAGCTTTGCCCACAATGATGCCATGCATACCCGTTGGTGTGGACATATAGAACAGGTTTTCAGCACTGCTGGTTTACAATTGGCTGCCAGTCAAATTCGCAGTCCAACTCATGCACAGGCAGCTTCACAAATCCCAGACAGAACAGCTTTGTACCTTCTGCTTCACCTTGAAAGAGAAATGGACCTTTTATGGTCTTTCTTGGCTTCAGTTCTTGGCACTGTAGGGCCTTTTTCTTTGGAGACATGTACTATGTGGCTGTGGCCATTCAGGGAACTCTGCTTTTCCATTCTGACCCTTGAAGGGTGCCATGGAGTACTGAGGGTGTTGAGTATGACCTCTTCAAGCATGTGAGCATGTGAGTGTGCCCTCCTTCAAGTTAGAGACCTATTGTCCCCTTAGCACAGGAAAGTTCTTAACTTAAATTCTGACCCTTGAAGGGTGCCATGGAGTGCTGAGGGTGTTGAGTATGACCTCTTCAAGCATGTGAGTGTGTCCTCCTTCAAGTTAGACACCTATTGTCCCCTTAGCACAGGAAAGTTCTTAACTTACAAAATTGCCCATGGAAAATCGATGATTTAAGCAAAGAATGAGGAAATTAGCTGTTTTCTCCTAATTTATATCTTTGATTGCTTTATGAGGGTAGCAGTGATGGGCAAAGGGCCACATGAGTTACTTTCTCCACAAGCAAAGTTTTCTGCGAGCCATGGAGATCCTTGGGTGGTATCTCTAGACAGAGTATTTGTATTTCCATCCAAACTAAACTCAGAGCTCCAGGTGGGCCAGTCTTCTTGCCACGTCATGCCATGACTACTTCTCTCTCCACACCTGTACATGTACTTTTCCTCTGGTGAAAATACCCTCCCTCGTCACATCTCAGTTCTCCTTCATGCTCCAAATCTCATGTCATCCTCTTCCTGACATCGTCACTGGTGAGCTCAGCCCACAGGAATGACCCCCATCTGCATGCTGCTGCCTTCCCACCACATGCTCTTGGGTGTGTATTTGTTTTCTTGACCAGATAGTAAACTCCTTGGACAGGATCCTTGAGGGAGTAAATTATAGTGATTAGAAAGAAAGTGAAAAACTGTGACTTGGTAAGAACACAATGATCATATTTATGCATTTGTTTTGCTTCTGGAAAGAAATGTAAGTCATGTAGACTTTGCCAAAGCTGTTACCATTAGGAGAACATCATCAAAAGGGGGTGGCCTCCAGCACGGCACTCTGGCTTTGGAAGCAGGTTCTTTGTCCTTTCCTGTCCCTTAGAAAAGCCCAAAATGGAGGTGCTAGAGCCAAGGTTGGGGCTAATGCAGCTACTTCTGAAGTCATAGTGTCTACAGGGGGAGATGGACAAGAACAGCAGTGTCGTGCAAGCTTGGGAGCCTGTGCCTGTCAGTGTGACAGAGGGACACTTTGTCCTGCTTTGTAGTGATTTTACACTTTTAAAAGGCAAGGTCTGGGACTCTCTTGCTCATCATTATTTTCTCGCTATCTAATAAAGGATCTGACACATGTTTAGTAAACATTTGTTAAGAGGATCAAAAATAACAGAATGATGTAATTTATGAGAAAGGAATATGCTAAATATACTGAAAGTTAAGGAATGATAGTAAACCCAAAAAGTGTTTTTGAGTGTGCCTGAGTTGTGGCTTAAATAAGAGTGACCATTTCTGAGCTTTCACTTGGGGGAATTTAGGTACCACATCCAGCTGGAAAGGTCAATGAAGTCTCTATTCAGAACATCAACAGTTTAACCATTGTATTGTGTCTTAGCCCATGAGAACTTGTGAATTCCAATGAGTCCCATACCGCCTTCACCTTTCAACTTCAAAGAGCACTAAGCCAATATGGTAGTTTATCTTGTAAGTCAGTGGCCTCACCAACAAATACTAAAAAGCTAGCTTTTAGAATAAGCCAGAGACACATGATGCTGCCTACATATCTCTGGCTTGATCAAGATTTAGACCTTCTCTGACATAGCCTAGAACTTTTATCATGGGCATATGTGTACCTTATGGGGAGTGTAAGGCTCAAGAATTTCTAAGGATTTCCTGCCACCCACTTTTACACAAATGTCTTTGTCAGTCACAGAAGGCACAGATCCCTGAAGCTGGCCAATGATCTGGGCAGCCAGGTCTCTCAGGAAATTCCAGGTTACCCACAAGCATTTCAAGAGTCCTGGAAATTCTCTAATGGACTAAGCCAAACACACAGGGGCAGGGTTTTAACAGGGCCAGATGGGCCCAGGGGGTATGATGGGCCCAGGGGGTATGGCAGTATTTACTCTGTTGGGCCCCTGTGTGTGCTGGGGGTGAGGAGAGGGAACCTCGTGTAGTAAGAGGGCCTTTCTTTGGTGTCCAGCCGCTCTCTCTGAGGAAGAGCTGTGTTTGCTTGGTGCTCTCCCATCCTTCCAGAATCTCCAGGAAGTGTTTTCAGTTGCTGTTTCCGAGCACGCAGCTGGCAGCAAGAACCAACATGAATCTCAAGGCTCTTCTGGTCTCAGCTCTGCTGTGTTCCCTGCCCCCACCCTGAATGCATACCTGGAGAGAAGGGTGTCTGGAGGGGAGGAGAGTGAGGGATAGGCTCCCCTCGCTGTTGGCTTCACCTCTAACCACAGGAAAATTTTCCACCATTTCCATTATTTCTGGCATAAAGCCACACTGTAGGAAGACAGACTTTCCGTTCAGAGAAGAGGGAAGATGGGGTCTGGTGAGGGAGTAAGTGAAGCAGGCGGGAGGAAAGGAGAGCGGGAAAGCAAGAAGAGACAAAGACAAGCAGAGAGGGAAGCAATACACGCCAGCCCTTATTGGGCAGGGCCAAAATGTCTGGGCAGGTCTCTGAATAGCAAAGTGTGTGTAGCAAAGTTAGATTTGTCTAATTACTCATGAATCATGTTCAGTCTATGCATTTTGACTTAACTACTCTGTGATAGAAATTCATCTTAACTTTGTGTCATTCAAAGTAACTTCAATATTCACAAGGGGGAGGGCTGTGGGTCTCAAGTTTGCTTGATTCATTATGAAATAAAATCTGGATATTTTTTTTTTCAAATAGCTCCAAGATAACAGTTTCCAACTTCCATTCCTAAAAATAGTAAATAAACAAACATGTGAATTCATTGCCTTGGGGGTAGGCAGATTGACTAGAGACTGTGTTCATTTCCTATTCATTTCTACTCCAGGAAACATGGGAATGCAAAGAGCGAAGATTACTGGTTACAGGAATAACTTGCAATCTCTCTGATTTATTTTTCAAGAATCATCATTCAGACACTTTGGTGCTACGAGTATTAATGGTTGAAAATTACTCGCATTGCACCTCAGAAAAGACTGAGACGCTCTATGACTTAAGACTTACAACTCCCACAGCTGGTCTTCCCAGATATTCCAGGAGCAAAGATTATTGTTGTCTGTACAATAGGGCAAACAGTGAGACACTTTCCCCCATTCCCAATGGGAACCACAACCGAAAGGGAGCAATGCTATCCTGAGAGTTAAACTTTAAAATAAAATCTTAATGGATTAGAGAAGATAGAAGCAAAATTCTGAGGCACTCTGTGCCCTGGGAAAGAAAAGAGAGAGGAAGTATGGAGAGAGGGAAAAGGAGAGGCCACTGTACCAACCATTTTCATGAGCAAGAAGGGGAAATAGCACACACCTACAATTACATGGGAAAGAGAAGAATGAAAGGTTGGCAGAACAAATGAGGAGATGGAGAATAGCTCCCTCTTGCCCTTGAGGATTTTAAAATTTTCTTCAGATCATGAGTCATCCGCAGTCTTTCAAAGGGTGAAATCTATGGTTTTTCTTAATACACGTTCCACCCTACGAAGACATTTCTGGAAAAAACTATTAAGAACGTAATAGGATAATTTTCCATTTGCTTCATTGTAGATTCCCTTCTAATGGATCTGTTGGGGGAAGCGGGAGGGCACCAGGTGTTAGACCGCTGGGGTCAGACCAGACCTGGGTTCAGCAACTTCGGTACTTGAGTTCTGGCTAGGAAAGAATGGAGAGACAAGACTCAAACTACAAGAGAACATTTATTTATAAGTTCTCAGAGATGGAAGAAATAATTTGTAGAAAAAATGGGCTTAGAAAACAAGTTATAGAGGCAAATGAAGAGCCCTTGGAGCTTAGAAGTGAGGAAGGTAAAGGTGATGTGCCTGGGGTTTAGGGAGGAAGAAGAGAAAAGAGCAGGTGTGCTCCAGGACAGAGAGCTCACCGGGTCCTCTGTCCTAAGGGTTTTAAGGGTGGAGATTTTAGGGGAGGTCCCAGGGGAAGATCTCAATAGAATATTCAGCAGCTTTCCGGGTGTGTTCTTTCAGGGCTGTGGTCTCCACTGATTCATTGGCTGGCGCCAGGGCAGGGGGTCATTAGTCAATGCAGCTGGTCCTGAGGTCAGCCTTGTTTCGCACTAGGCTGGTTGTCTGGTTTTGCTGCTTTTCTGGGCCTGGAGCTGAAATATAACTGAGGCCTAGATGTTATCTCTAGAGAGGAAAGGTCAGAGGGTCATGATCAGCAATATGAAAGCTTGGGAGTCCAAACCACATGACCAGCAATATGCTAGGGGAGGAAAGGTCACCCTGGGGATGAGGTCATCCTAGTGACCTTCTGTGTACCTGGCCCATCGTCCTTGTTCTGCTCATGCCTGTCTAATTGCCTACCACAGATCTCTTATCTGTAAGATTTACATTGTGATTGCTTCTTGAGTTCTTTAAAAGTTTTAAATTTAACAAAATTAATCATTATATCATAATGAAGTAGTAAATAAGGCTTTGAAAATGTAAATCAGTGATAACTTTAGTATTAACATTAAAAAAAGATTTTCTCTTCACCTCCAGATAACTACCTTTGCTTTTTAGTCAGGAGATTGTGGGGTGATCCCAGGCCTGCCCTTAACCTCATAAATCCTTTAGGATCCCATTGGTCAGAATTTCCTAATTTACCCTAGGCCAGTCCAAGCTTGGGTTAAAACCACAGAGAAAAATAGGGAGAGAGGGTTTAGCACTTAACCCCTTCTGGTGGAACAAGGGCCAAGCTTGAAGAATCCTGACAAATGAAACCAACAAAAGGTACTGGTGCCGGTTCAGTGGGTCAGGGGAATTTAAAAAATATAATTAGAGCCTGTCACCTTTTAACTTGGGTCACCGAACACATTCGCCCCACTGACAGCCTGTTAATCATTGATTCTACTCACTTGGACGTTACAGAAGTCTTAGGTGGGGATAAGCTCAAGTAATTGATTTAAATAAAAAGAAATGAGAGGAGAAATGGTTTTAAAACTCTTAGGACAATGGATTTAAAACTCATAACCTGTTGGTAATGATGGCATCTCTCCTGCAATAAGCGGGTCCTCAGGCTCTGTCCTGGGCCTCTGCTGTTCGCTCTGTACTCACCGCCTGAGGGAGGTCACCTGCCAAGCACCACGCTGGAGCCAGCACTCCAGGGGGTGCCTTTTTCCCATCAGGCCATATTTCCCCATCAGGAAACACAGACATGAAAGTTCCAGGAGGTCCCAGACCAAGAACATAGTACTTGTTTACGCAGTACCCAGCACAATAGCTCATAGTAGGTATTCAGTTAATATTCATGGCATGAGGTTTAGAATAAATGGTTCATTCGATGAAATGAACACTATTTCCAGTTGTCTGTTACCAAGTCTGTTCACCAACCATTTCCAAACTCAAACTCAGAACCTCCCTATCTTGCTCCCTTGACACTAATCTTCAAGAACCCAAAATTTGTAACTTGCAATCGGCTTTTGTTTCTCTTCTTTGGGCCCTATATTGGGTTCTACCAATGTCTCCTTCAATATATCTGATTATCTCCTTTGTTCCTCTGCCAACAGCCAAGGCCACAGTACATACCTCAAGCTTTTAGTAGAGAAATAACAGCTTTCCTTCTATTCTCTACTTTCCCCCTGTTCAATACATCTAGCAAACTGGTACTGTGTCGTAACAGAGCTTCTTAGCTTCCTGGCCTACAGCAGCTTCATGTGTAATCTCAGACCATGCACTGAGGCAGGAGTGCACAAAAGCACAAGCGTTGAACGACCCTTCTCTACTGACACCTGTGAGACCTGGAAGAGTTCCTCACCACCCTGAATCTCATCACCTCAGCTGCATGGCGTGAGGTTTAGAACAAATGGTTTCCAAAGGTAAGTCCACACTGAAATACTGCCATTGCTATCCTGCCAACCCCACCACTTCCTCCATTAACACCACATTCCTCATCCATCTAAACTATGCCCCTACCTCCAGTCTACACTGACTAACTCTACTCCTATCGGGCTTCCTGGTCTATACAGTAGGCTCCATTCCAGCACAATCTTGGCTCACCTGACTTTTTTTCTCCACATGATACCACCCCATCCCACCTCCTTCTCCATTCAAATTCTGCACCTCCTTCAATGTCCAACTCATATCCAATGTCTATGAAACCTTCCCCACCTGCCTGCAACTACATTCCCTTTATCCAAAATGTCACCCTGTCTCCCCAAGGCAGATGCACCTAGAGAACCAGGTCTCCACAGGGAGATAACAATGAGCCTGCAAAGGAAGGAGGCGGCAGTGGGTTCTACACTTCTAAAAGCACATGCCCAGGTTAAATATTTAAAACCAGTTCTTCTGTATTTATGTTTTGCTTTAAAGCTGCATGTATAGATGATACGGAGAAAATTTTATCCTCTTGGTAATGAGCTATGCAAGAATATTCCTTTGTAAGAATAGTGTATGTGTTGTAAGAACTAAGGAAGATACTTTCAATAACAGAGAATTGCACGGGTGGAATGTCTCCGTTGCTAGTGGGAGTGGGGTGTTTGCAGTGGCCACGCCTACACACCTGCTCTGGCCAATGCCCTATTCCCAGGTATGACTGACAGGCAAGCACCTTCCCATGTCATCCAGACCTTACTGGGCATGTGTCTGTGGTGCAGAGCCTTCCCCCAGCAGTCTGTGGGGAACAGCCCTGGAGAGTGCTGAACTGCACCTTCCTGGCAAAGCTGTGCAAATGGCCTGTCTATATGATGGCCTTCCCTTTACTCCTTTCCTGTTAATTACTAATAATCAGGTTATTACAACAGTATCACTTTGAAAAGACAAAACCCCAGAGAGTATGCACAAGTAACAATAGATGGAACCCTAAATGCCCTCTCAGGATGGCATTTCCTATTAAGTACAGGACTTTGCTGAGCACTAAGACAAGTGGAGTATGCCACTGTAACAGAATACTGAATGGCTCTTTTCCTGTCATCTAGAATTTCTGACAGCGTCCCAAACTGAGAACAATAGAGGAAAGACAGTCTCACATTCCAAGGAGAGATGTTAAACACACACGCAGGGCTTACTAGAAAACAGGAACACTAACCCTGCCATTTTCAATCTCCTTACACACCTGCTGCCTGTCCGGGAGGACTGTGAAGGCCTATCTGAACGCAGAAATTAGAGCCTACTCCCCACTTACAGAATTACAATTATGTAACCCTGTTG
>NW_005370250.1:110045-133767 GCF_000412655.1 Myotis brandtii
GATTGAAATTAGGTTGTTTCTGAGAAGTTATAGGCTGAATAGGAGAGGGTGGTGTTTAAGGACATGGCCTTGGACTTACTTGGCCTGGGTTCAAATCCTGACTGTGCCATGTAGCAGCCAGAGAAACTACTTCATCTTTGTGAGTCTATTTCTTCATCCTTAAAAATGCAGATAATGACAGTACCTAATTCTCAAGGTCTTGTGAGGGTTAAAAGGAGCAATGCTTGTACTGTGCTAGCACAGAGCCTGTTGCTTGGTCAGTGAATGTGAGCTATTATATATGCACCAGACATTCCACCAGCCACAGCAGAAACTCGCTCAGGAAGCACTTTCTCCCCCATCTCGATAGAGCACAAACCTTTATTCTTTATATGAAAAATTCCTTTCCTGATGCATAGGAGAGTTTGCTTCCCAAGTACACAACTATAAATCTCAAGTATACGTGTGAATCACAGAGGCTTGTAGAGAGACCCCCTGGACAGCATGCAAAAGTTATGAAAAACTGTTTTTGCAGTTTTCTTAAACGTTTGTAGCTGTTGGGGGCCCTCCGGTGGAAGAACCGTCCACTCAGTATTAAGCTGTTTCCTGATTCTGTCAGCAAGCATAGTTATCTTTCCATTTCTTCCAAATTATCGTGTGTGATGGTAAAAACCTAGGAGACACGGGTAGGCACATGAAGAGTCACACTGATAAAACTCTGAATCAACTTCATTCTTAGGAAGGGGGTTGCCCTATATAGACAACAATGGCTCTGCTGGTGATGGTGACATCATCGAGTGACTGTCCTGTTAACCATCAAGGAACACTGACGCCTGCGCATTATCATATTCTTCCATGTTACCAATAACTCACATACCGCCTGGGTGGGAGCGCATCCTCTTGGTGCCTGGAAGACACGGGCTCTCTCATCTCTAACGTGACTGATCGTACCCCAGATGGTTATTGTGACCTTGGCTGTCTTACAGCCACACTCCAACCAACTGAGCTCACTGGCTTAGACACTCTTAGGGATGACGCAGGGACCCCACCTCTGGGATAACAACACCCTATTTCTAAATCAGTCTGTGGGGAATGTACATGGTCATGGTCATGTTATTTGCATGCATCTCGGAAATGAAAATGCATTCCAGCAGGCCACATTCTAACTACAAATACCAGAAGAAGTTATAAATACACAAGAGGAAAACCCAACAGTCTGCTCACGTTATCTCAGAATGCTAGGAAAGTGAGCCAACTGCATTCGTGGTTACAAAGGGCTTGGGCGAAATATTATGGCCTCTGGCATCAGATGTTTTCTTTATGCTAATTTGTAGACAGCAACTTTTGCCTGACATTTTCATGACTAAACCAAGGACAGCAAGGAATATATGTATTTTTTGGAAATCCATGTACATTGAAATCACTTCTCTGTGGTGCTTTTGGGGCAGCAGGAAGCCCCAGATTTGACTCCAGACTTCCTCAAACTTCCTTCTTAGCAAACGGAAGATACCAGTAAACAATCAACTTCTTACCTCCTTCCTCCAAAAGGTAAGGGCTTTCGAGCAGAGTTCAAAGTCAGTTCATCGCCATCTTTCATCCCTACCTAAAAGTTATTTTTTTATTTTAAAGAGTTCATTTAGCATGCATGTTTGAGTAGTTTATTACCCCCAAAAGGAAAGGAATGAAAGCTACCTCAAGATAGTTCACCTGCAGGGGTTCTCAGAAAACCACCTGTAGTGCAGGATGTGAGGAAAAGTTGATCCACAGCACCATCTCCTGGTCGCATCTTGATGTTGCACTCAGAGAGTGAGAAATGTTAGGGAACAGCTGGGCACTTCTTAGCGTGACTTTCAGGGCATTAAAGTACACCACGCCAGCAATGGTGTCAAAGAACTATACCTAAAATATGAAAGTGTGAGTGTTGCTGCCCCAACAATCTGCAGGACATTGAAGGGTACCAAGTATTAAAATCCACCAATCTGCTGTAAACCCAGCTACACTAAAAGCTGGCAAGAACATACAGCTGTTAAAAAGGAAAATTTAAAAATCCTCCCTACCAATGTGAGGAAACGTGCAGTAGAATACTAGCAGGAGGGTCAAAGTAGAGTATCAATTATGTCATGAGCATATGAAAAGAAAGGGATGAGGACAAGGGGAAAGTGGGATGTAAAAAGATGGCAACAATGTGGCTGATTTCTTTTTCTAATATCACTTAATATTACATAGTGTATGTGCACCCTCCCTTCCTGATGGTGCATCATATTCACAGGAAACATCTGCCAAACAGAAACAAGTCAAGGGCACCCAACGGGCACACGGTGACCACTGTCAGCCCTGCCCAGCAAACCATCCTTTCTCCCCCGAATCAGCTGTAGATCATGTGGGTAAGAACACTCCCGACAGTGAAATCACCTGAGAGCGTTACTGCAGCATCACTAATGAGCAGGAGTTTCATCTGCCAGTCACACAGTCCCTGCAACATGGCTTCCGAACCTCGCTCGCACAGACTCCCCTGGAGAGATTTTTTAAAAACTGCATTTCAGGTTCTACTGTCAGAGCTACTGCAACAGAGTCTTTAGGGCTGGAACCCAAGAACCGGAAGATTCAAAATGCTCCCCAAGTGACTCCAAATGCAGCCACAAGTCCATGAGACCTGCTGGGGGATCACAGCTGAGCCTCGCTTAGAAGGCAGGCAGGCTGGGAATCCTGGCCTTGTCGGTCAGCACTGCTTAGGAGAGCTGACCACGAGTCCATGAGCTCCCACCTGGGACCTGCTGGGGGATCACAGCTGAGCCTCGCTGAGAAGGCAGGCAGGCTGGGGATCCTGGCCTTGTCGGTCAGCACTGCTTAGGAGAGCTGCAGCTTCCGCCCCACATCGCCAAAGGTGAGCATTCTTGAACGTTTGCAAACATTTGCTTACATTAACAGATTTCCTTCAGGGTAGAATATTTTCAAGTGAAGAAATAATACAATCTATATATGTAAAAGCCTAATGTGCAAAGTGTCCCCTGGGGAATTCAACCAACTGGGAGTTCAATTGATCGCTATGATGTGCACTGACCACCAGAGAGTGGCATAGAATGAAGGAAGGCCCTGGCCGGTAGCTGGCAGTGGCTAGGGACCCTACCCATGCGAATTTTGTGTACTGGGCCTCTAGTTTGTATATAATCGATGGCTGCTTTCTTCCCCAAACCTTTCCTAATGAACTATGAAAGTCAGGCTCATTTTACGGTTGACCAAAGTCTGAATCCAAGAAACAGTTATCTTGGGTGATGGGGACTGGGGTGAAAGGAGGAACCCCTTGGCCCAAGACCTGTCTGGGTGACAGGAGCATTTGCTCTATCCTATTTCCAAGAAAAGGCCTCCTGTGTTACTAAAATAAGTCTGCCTCACCTCAAAGTATCCCATTCTCATATCCCCCTCGGGCTGCATTGGGTTGATTGGGTGGTGTGTATTCTGACTTCCTGGCCTACAGATTCAGTGTTCAGAGGACAGATCTGCATGCTCACCTGGCATGCCCTGGGGCGCCTACAACAGGACTCTGTCCATGAGGAAGGCTCATAAATGTTAGCTGTATTCTTCAAAGAAATTGCTGACTGATTTGTTTACAGAGCAAGGATGTGTAGCCACTGAAGGTGATTAGAGCTGGCCCTTTCTTTAAACCAAACAGGAACTGCAATTCCTGATGATAGAAATCACAAGGGAGGTGGCAGAAGGCCTCAGCAGAAGTCTTCAGGGGGAACTCAAGACTTGCTGTGGCTGAGACTCCTTAGCCATGACTGAGAGAGGAACATGAACCCAGGCCAGTCTCCCCAGAAACACCTTCTCACTGGGCTCGTAGCAGAGCGGGGATTGTGGGACTTGCTGATACCTCCAGATTTTCCACCATCTTAGAGCTCACAACTCAACCTTCTGACAATGAGAAAGGAAGGGATGTGCATAGATGATGGGGTTCGGTGAGACCCAGGGAGGGAAAGGAAATAGACTTTAAAATGGAGAGTGGAAAGCTAAGGTGTTCTGACAACCAAAGAAGTTCAGTGGGGTCTGTTGAATGATCTAAAACTTTCTGTGATTCTGCATTTTATGCATGCTGGGAGGGGAAGACAACCAGGAAATAAATACAGAAGGAGCAAAACAGGTGAAGAATTTTTTTTTTAATTGATTTTTTACAGAGAGGAAGGGAGAGGAATAGAGAGTTAGAAACATCGATGAGAGAGAAACATCGACCAGCTGCCTCATGCTCACCTCCCACTGGGGATGTGCCCGCAACCAAGTACATGCCCTTGACTGGAATCGAACCCGGGACCCTTCAGTCCGCAGGCCAACGCTCTATCCACTGAGCCAAACCGGTCAGGGCGAGGTGAAGAATTTTTATACCCAGAAATACCTTTATTGTTTGCCTGTCAATGAAAATATTTGTATAACTTACGTATGCACCACTAATCAATTTCACGGAACACCATTTTCATGTATTTTATTTATTCCGTTTCTCTCCAGACTCCAAGCTCCAGGACATTTACTTCAGCCCCATTAATCAATCGATAAGCACACTCTGAGCACATGCTGTGCTACCAGGTGCGCCGGGCACCACAGCTTTGCAGAGAATAAGCCGATTGCTGTCCCGCGGGGCCTTCATGTGTAGCTAATGAGACACAGATGTATGACTATCAGTGAGCAGGCTTATTGTGTTGTGTGATAGTCAAAACAGGACAGTAGGCAATAGGTATACATTTTAAGTCATTATTTTCTGAATGATCTCATTTATTATAAATTCATACTGCAGGTATGTCCCTTCCCATGTCAAGAAAATCTGATGTACATAAAAATTGAGATTTACATCAGGTATAAATTAGGGAGAAGTAGCTCTGTTTCTGAAATAAATATTCAGAATATTTAAGAAAGGGCTTCTCACAGCTCCTTTGAACTTGTGAGCTCAAGGTGCAGGTCTTGCTGATAAGAGCACGTGCTGCAGAGCCACACGGCTAACTGGGTCTGGTGTGCGCAATGCTAGCTCCTTGCTGTGTGACTTCAGTGAACTTGTGAGCTCAAGGTGCAGGTCTTGCTGATTAGAGCACGTGCTGCAGAGCCACATGCTAGCTGGGTCTAGTGTGCGCAATGCTAGCTCCTTGCTGTGTGACTTCAGTCAAGTGATGCAATGTCTCTGGCTTAGTCTCTTCATCTGTAAAAAGGAGATGAAGCTCAAATGTCCCCACAGGGAAGTTTCAAAGATTCAATGAGTTTGTATCAAGTTCTTGGTGCTGGGCTTGGCCCTCATCTGCTGTGGAAAGTTGAGGAGGGACACTGTCAGATCAGATGAGTGGGAAGCACTGGACTAGGTAGGAAGTATGATACTAAATAGAATTTATTTTCTCTGGAAATATCACAACATAAATGTGTGTGCATTTTTGAGAAACAAATAGATGTTATTCCTTTCAGAGATGCAGTGAGAAATCACAGGGTCTGTTATTTAGATGCATATTTTCTCCTTTGATCTCAATCTTAAGGCAGATGTGCTTGTTCTTTGGCATCAAGTTGATGACAGGATCTTCCCATCCTCATCAGAGTCAGTCCTAAGGTGGACAGACAGGTGGGCGACAGGCAATCAACGGAGGACAGACAAGTAGATAGGTAACAAATTGCCCCTCAAACAATGGAAACTGAATGATAGTTATATCTAACTAGAGGCCCAGTGCACAAAATTCGTGCACTGGGGGGGAGGTCCCTCAGCCCAGCCTGCGCCTTCTCACAGTCTGGCACACCTCGAGGGATGTCTGCCTGCCAGCTTAGGCCCGGTCCCCAAACAGTCCAGGGCTATTGCAGTCTAGGACCCCTTGCTCCTTACTGGCTGCCTGCAGCAGAGGCGGAAGAGGCTCCCGCCACCGCTGCTGCGCTCGCCAGCCATGAGCTCAGCTTCTGGCTGAGTGGCGCTCCCCCATTGGGAGCGCACTGACCACCAGGGGGCAGCTCCTGCATTGAGCATCTGCCTCCTGGTGGTAAGTGCGCATCATAGTGACCAGTCATTCTGCCATTCAGTCAATTTGCATATTAAGGTTTTATTATATAGGATGTCTGTTCATAGAAAAGCTATGCTTTCTGATCTTCCACACAATCACAATAAGCATATGGTTGAAAACAATGATCATAGTAATTATTCTTTTCATTGAAGTGAGGTTGAATTAACACTAAATGTAACAATGAATTTAGCAAAAATCAAGTCAAATGAAATGCTGGTTCAGAGAATATTCTTATATTCTGATTTTGTCTGGGCCTAATAAAGTTTTAAAATAAAGGTCCAAATAATTCTAAGTGCTTCCTTATAAATAACTAGAGGCCCAATGCACAAAATTCATACAAGGGGCTTAGCCCTCGCAGCCACTGAGGCTTGCCTTGGCCCTCACAGCCCTGGCTTCATCTGGAAGGTCACCTGGAAGGATGTCTGGAAGGACATTGAGAAGGTCGTTCAGCTGTCTGGTCTAATTAGCATATTATGCTTTTATTATTATAACTAGAGGCCTGATGCATGAAATTTATGCTAGAGTAGGCCTATTATTATAACTAGAGGCCTGATGCATGAAATTTATGCTAGAGTAGGCCTATTATTATAACTAGAGGCCTGATGCATGAAATTTATGCTAGAGTAGGCCTTTCTTCCCTCGGCTGCTGGCACCTGGAACCCAGGCTTCCCTCTGGCTTCCAGAAGGCACCTGGCCTGGGACCTTCCCTAGCGACCCCGGCTTCATCCGGAAGGACATCAGTCTAATTAGCATATTACACTTTTATTATTATAGATAGTGGATAGAGTTCAAAATAAATAATTTCACAGATTTTCTGAATAGTGGTTCAAATTTAATTTATTCTGGATTTTTATTTCAGTCCTTGATGATTTTAACGTTTCTTTTTGTGTCTGATCTCAGCTAAATTTACCCTTGAAAAATTGGTAGGAGCCATATCTCCTCTATTTTTAAATTTCTGTATTCAAATGTAATAAAATATAGAAAAATGCACAGATGGTAAACATACAACTCAATGAATTTTCACAAACTGAATACAACTGTATAATTAGCACTCAGATCAAGAAACAGAACTTACGGGCCCCTCAGAAGCCCACTTCTTACCTCCTTCAAGTAATTACCCACTGCCCACGAGTAACCTCTTTCCTGACTTTTAACTACATAGTTTAGTGTATCCATTGGCTATTGCTGTATCACGCAGAGACACAAAATGCAGTGCCACACAAAAGCAAGACTCATGGTTCACTGGCTTGTGGTGGTTACATAGACAACTCTGCTCACCTTGGCTGAGCGTCTCCCACATCCAGGGAGGGGGCACAGCTCTCTCCCAGCAGGCCAGCCACGCCATGGCCATGGTGATGGCACAGGATAGAACTGACAGAAATATACAAGCCTCCTATTTATGCAACACAGGCTCTGACAGAGGCAGGGTTAGCTTGAGGCCAGTCAAGGGAGCCGTGCAAGTGCAGGGTTTGTTCCTGACTTTATTAACATTTTTGATATTTTGTTCAGGGATTTTTTTTTACATTGACTTTGATTTTTTAAAAATTGCATTAAAATTGTATTTTTCTTGACTACTGAGGTTTTTGACAACCCCTTAAATGTTGTGCCCAGGATAAATGCCTTACTTGTCTCAACCTAGTCCTGGTCCTGCTGGGGAAACACACTCCACAACTTCAGTGAGAGGCCCTGCAGCCACACGCTGAAGGGCATGGGTGTCGGGGAAGATGAAGAATCAGAGCTGATCACACAATCAGTCACACCATTAGTTTGGGCCACTTTTGTACTTTATTAATGGGAATTGTACAGTATGTATTCCTTTGAGTTTAGTTTCTTTCTCTTAACAGTATGTGTGTGGAATGTATCCATCGTGTAGTGTGTAGTTATAAATATTTCATTCTTATTGCTGAATAGAAAATTCCATTGTGTGAAGACACCCCAGTGCTGTTGAGCATTTGAACAGTCACAGGCCAGAGTTATTATGAAGGGTGCTGCTTTGACAATCTGGTATAAGTTTGTTAAATAAGCATGCGTCTTTGTTGGGCATATATGCAGGAGTGGAAATGCTGGGTCAGAGGAGTGCACATATTCGTTTTTAGTAGCTCCTGCCCGTTTTTTAATGACTAATTCCTTTAGTGTTGTTGTAAGTCTTGATTTCTGGTGGTATAAGTTTTCTATTAGGCCAGTCATGGGCCCTGAGGAAACAGATTGAATAATGAGCCTTGAGGAGACAGCAGACCAGAAACATAATCATCTGCTATCAGGACTAGACTTTTAGACTTTTTTTATGCCACAAATTCCTTCCAGCCTCGAGTGAGGAAACTGAGGCCCAGAGAAAGCAAGGGACAAAGAGATGGGCCTGAGGAGACAGAGCCTGAGCAAAATTGTCCGGTTAATGCCCTGGTTGCTAGGATACAATATCTACTCATAAGCTTGTGGTATGGTTTTAATTGTCTTGGCTATTCATGGGCCTTTGCTTTTCTAGATGAATTTTATAAGTAGCTTGTCAATTTCCACAAAAGGAAAAATCTGATAGGATTTTTATTGGGGTTTCTTTGAATCTATAGACTAATCTTGTCTTGATAGCATTGCAAACAGCATGCTTCCCTATCTTCTTAAATTTCTCTCGATGTCTCATACCTTTTTATACCTACCTTGAATGAAATAGGTATCCAGTACACATATAAAGTGTGTATGTGGTCAACAAATGCATTGTGGGTCCAAGGCCTTAGGCTGAGTTATGTTTTCTGTCACACTGCACATCTCACCACCTGAGCTCTTCTCCTCTTCCTCCCTGCTGGGCATTGCATACGTTCTCCCTTCAACCAGGTGCAGTCCCTGTGGGCCCTCTATACCTCCCACCTGATAAAATCAAACACTGGACTCAGACATCACTGCTCTGCAGAGGGAGCAGGTCTTCCTTGTGGTCTCCTGCTGTCTCCTCCTTTGCCTGGTTTTAAATCCCACAGTGTATTGGGATGAGCTGCTCTGCTGCCCATTCAGCTTTTGAGTGCTGAGTAGAGCCAGCCCAGCACTAGGCTGGATATATGAAAACAGCCATTCCTTGTTGTTGTTGTTGTTGTTGTTTGGTTTAGGTGGTTTATTGGCTGATTGTGTGACTTCATTTGCATTTAGCTTTAGTCAAAGAAAAAATGTAGTGTACTAGCTTGGCAAAACATTGTATATCAATCTGATTTTTGAAGCAGATATGTTGTTTGGTCTGATTCACATCACACCTTCTAAGTTAGTTTAAAAGAAAGCCATTAACTCTGAACGTTGTTTCTGATACCTGTATCAAGGGTGTTCATGAAAAGGCTGTCACACCTCCCATGACCACTAGGTGGCAGTTTTACTCTTAATAGTATGATCAGCTCAGCAACGTCCTTGCTGTCATTCAAGAGGTTTGGAGTAGGCAAAATAAACTATGAAGCAAGACTGTCCTAGGTCTGTTGGTGAAAAAATGAAGGCCAAAATCAGCCCTAAGAAACTGGAGTTAGGGGGAGTACAGCACACAGAAAATGAGAAGGACTGCCATTAGCTATTATTTCCCTGAAACATTGCAAAAAGCTGACTTAACCACATCCACAAAATCAGTAAGAAAGGTGTGTAAGACTAGAGACAGGTCAGACAGTGTGGAAAGTTCACAGGGTCTCCTGTGGGCCCTCCACAGCTGGAGCCCAGCCCTTGGGGGTGGGGCAGATAGGGCGAGGATATGTCTCTGGTAGCATCATGCCCCTGGTAATGTTGTTGAATTCTCCTGGGAGGAAAGAGGCTTAAAGGCTTTAAACAGCATTGGATGGGACTTTCCAACTACTTTTAATTGCAACTGCTATTAGCACCCAAATTATTGGAGGACCCGGACAAAGTTATGTTCTGTGATTGAGGGGTGGGGTTGGAGGACATTATTAATCAGCTATGTCGCTTCATCTCATCCTCACAACAACTTTATGAATTAGGGAATCACTTTACAGAGAAGAAACCTGAGGTGCAGAGCCAGTCTATATCTCATCCAGAACCTCAGAGCCCTTAGATGTTGGGGTTTGGAAGCCAGGACCCTGACTGTGGCCATGACCCCAAACTGATTCCCAAGAGATTGCCCCTCCCTCTCCTGAGAATAAGGAGAGCATCTCCGCCTTAGGTTGCTGTGGGATGACGGGAGGGAATGCTCATAGAGAGCCCAGCGCAGCCGCTGGGGCACAGCCAGCATTCCGTCAACAGGCTCAGGGGGGCAGGGTCCCTGCCCACCAAGGCCCTCCACGCTGGCCCGTGGGTGGGCTCCACTGTTTTACCCAACGGTGATCTCACCTAAGAGTGACATCCTCACCCCCAAAGAGGAACCTTCCGATTATTAGGTCCTGGTGGAGGGAACCGAGCCAGGAGGCTGTGACTGAACTGAAATAACTGACCTCAGTGGTCTGTAGCCCCAGGACTGGTTAGTTCTCTTCTGGGAAACCACAAGAGGAACCCTGAGGGGCTCTGTTCACGCTGCCTGGTTCTGATTCTAAGTCTGATAAAGGGACTTTCCAGGCTCAGTGTATCAATCAGGGCCAGGGCTTTTCTCCACAGAATCGTGAAGTGGCTCCAAGAACCGCAAATCCAGGCGCTGCATGGGTCCTTCCCCAATAGGCCACCCACGAACCCTGAGGAAACAGACTAAATAATGAATCCCGAGGAGACGCAGGCTGAAAGCATCAACCATCTCCTCTCAGGCCTGGGGGTGGGGTGTTGGGCCACAAATTCCTTCTGGCCTGGAATAAGTAAACTGAGGCTCAGAGGAAGCAAGGGACAACGTAACTCCAACCTGCATGACAAAGAAGGGCGCTGAGAGGGGCTGAGGAGGCAGAGCCTGGGCAGAGCTGTCCGCTGATGCCCTGGTTGCTAGGACACAGCATCCACTCATAAGCTTATGTTTTTAATTTTTGCACACAAAGATCCGGGGCATCAAATTACCTGCTCTTTTTTTCTCTGCTACCACCCCCCACAAAGACTGTTAATAGCAAAGACACTCAAGTCTAGATCAAATTGTTAGATTCAGAGGAAACGGAACCATCTGTGAGTTAATAAACAGTAGAAATTACAGTCCGTGGGAACAGGAACTGCCTCCTTATTGCTCCCCTGCTGGAGTGGCAACTCTAAAGGAGACTGACCAAGAGAAGGAGAGAAAGGCTTGAAAGAAGAGCTAATAGGAAGGGACTTGTAGCTTCTCCCCTGCCATCCTCATCAGCCCTCAGGCCCTGTTCCTGGTTGGGTGGGGAGAAGGAAGGAAATAAGTAGGGCCCCCACAAAAGATCTGAGGAGAGGAAAGATCATGTGCTCTCCCCCAGTTGCAGCCCCTACAGACACCTCTGCCAGTGTCATGTTGAGACAGGAAGTGGGGAGAGGGCTGGGGCAGGCAGGTGGGAGGGGCTACCTCCGGCCTCCCTGGCAGTCAAGTATTGCAATGAAGATCCATCAGATTCTTTGGACATGGCCTGGTCCAGAGGCATCGCTGGAACCTGAGACAACTTGCCAGTCTGAGGAGGACACCTGGAGGAGAGAAGTGTGGGGCCTGGATGTGGGTCACCTGCCAAGTGTGAGGGTTCCGCAGCTGCCTCTGAAGCAGCAGAGAGGACAGGAAGCCGTGGGGAGCTCTGTGTGCTTCCTGAAAAACCAGCCTCTAGCAGCATGAAGAATGACTTCCCTACCACTGGCTTGTTGGCTGTCAGCTGGGGTCACCCTTAACTCCTACAAGGCTCTCTCCGGTCCTTGTAGATAGCCTCTCACAGCTCCAAACCAGCCAGGGGTGGCGAGTCCTTCTCACGCTGCCATCTCTGACTCTTCCTATAAGGCACGTTTCCCTCTCTGACTGCACCAGGGAGGGTTATCTATGTACTTTTAAGGACTCGTGTAATTAGAATGGGCCCACCCAGATAATCCAAGATCACCTCTCCATATCGAGCTCCATAATGTTCATCACACCTGCAAAATCCCCTTTGCTGTGTAAGGTAACGTATTCACAGGTTCAGGATTAGGATATGAACATCTTTGCAGACCACTGTTCTGTCTACCACCCCATTAAATATTCATCAAGTACTTATTTAGTGCCCTAATGAGCCAGGTAGGTGCTGATTTAAGATGTCAGCATTTAGGGGCGTTAGGTTGGGGAGGGAAGCTGAGGTAGGGTGCAGTACACTGGGAGACCTATCTCAGGGCTCCTTGCTGTACTCCAGGGGTGCCATTTACAGAAAATACAATGCAGACAGTATCCCCCCCACACACTCACCTCTCCCCCTTGACTCCCCAACCTTCATCCCTGACTTATGCCGACTGCATAACTCTGGGTCATTCCAGTTCCTTGAGAAGCAGAGCCAAGCCCACCAAGGGACTGAGACAGGCACCTGCTAGACCTGGGTTCGGCCGTAGCAGAAAGACCAACGAGAGCACGGGAGGACTTGCAGAATCCCAGAGAGGCCTGGAGGCAGATGCTGCTGCTGGCCTTTACTGTGTTTCCTGACCTGGTTTCATGGTCTCCCAGGGACTCGAGAGGGAAATGCCCAGTGTCCTCTTGGGCCCCTTGTAAGTCCAGATCACAAAGGAGAATTGGGGAGAGGACAGAAAAAGGTTGGCTTCTCACACACTGAAACCCCTTTTGGCTGAGGCTGCCTGGCCTATATTTGCAACTCCAGGGCTCATAAGAGCTACCAGCTTGCTGCGTTTTGTTTTGTTTTTTATCAGCCACAAGCATAGTGAGTCAGCACAGTGGTTAGCTTTCAGCCGGAGGCCACAGCCCCCAGCAGAGTTCCAGGTGGAGCAGCCTCTTGATCAGCCCAGCCCCTGGTTCTGCCTACATCTTCCTTCTAGTTTTGAGTCTCCCTGGATTGACTGGCGTCCTGGTGGTATATCCAAGCAGCAATTCATCGTGCCATGGCTCAGTGCTTCCAAAGCCATGGCATGAAAGGTGAAGGTGGCAGATAAACCAGAAAAGAAGTCATCAGCCTGGTCTAACAAACACAGCACAGCATTGGGCCAAACTTGGCAGCTGAGGCTCTTTTTTCCAGGCCAAACTTGAGATAAAAGGGAGGTGGTAGAGCATCCTGCCTTCTGCTCTAGAATCCATATGTGAAGCCAGGCCCAGACCACCTGCCTCCTCCAGATGCAATCCACACCACAGCGCCACACTCTGGCCAACCAGTCTTCCAGGGGCAGAAACAGCTATCAAGAAGGAGTGATCAGTACCCCCTCATTTCATGGCTCTTTACTATTCACCACAAAACCCCAAAGGCCAGTGCTGGTTGTCACTTCTGCTCCTACCACTTAAAAGTTGCTGGTAGGGGAGATCTTCAGGGGGTGATGCCTTCATGAGCAAAGCAAATCATCCCCTTTTATCTTTCCTGTGTCCCTCTTCAGGGCCAAGTCTCTGACATATTCCCAGACATAGGAAATAGCAGGAAAGGCCTCTGAGGTGGTAACAAACGTGGGGTGAGAGGAACAGGGAGAAGGCTAGTTGGTTGGAGCAGAGGAGGTAGGGTCCAAGCTCATTCCAAGGGCACGGTTGAACTTGGGCCAATCCCAGGACATGACTGGACACCTGGTACTGAAGGTTCCTAGCTCTTCTATCACTGTCTGACATTTTCTTAGATCTGATTTGCTTATTGACACCCTTCATAAGTGAGCTCCGTGGAAGCAGGGCCCTTGTCCGTCTTGTTCGCTGCTGTGTTCCCAGGGCCTCAGACAGTGCCTGGCAGCTAGTAGATGTCTGTTGAAGGAATGCTGAAAGTCATATTCATGTGTAGATATTTGGTGGGCTGGGAATCCCCACAAGAGTTCGACTTGGAGGGAGATAATGGAGAAAATCCCCTGAGTGGACGAGGACTGGTGGAGAGGGCGGGACCAGGAACCTGGGCTTGGATGCCCCACCAAATGTCTGATGCTGAAAGGCATATTCATGTGTAGATATTTGGGCTGGGAATCCCCACAAGAGTTGGACTTGGAGGGAGATAATGGAGGAAATCCCCTGAGTGGACGAGGATTGGTGGAGAGGGCAGGACCAGGAACCTGGGCTTGGATGCCCCACCAAATGTCTGTTGCAGGTCAAAAGTAAGGCCGTGTCATGTCATTCCTACCACATCCCCACCCCAAGGAAGAAGAGCATGGATTTGCACGTTAACCAGGGTCCTCCCAGCCTCTGATGGAAACCCTTTGGAAAGATCTTAGTTCCAGAGAGCTTCCATGAAGACCTCTGGGAAGAGACACTGCATACCAGACGTCTGTACCTTCAGACTCAGGATGCTCAGGAGAGCACCCCAAGTTTGAGAAGTAACTATTTGGGAGTGCAGGTAAAGCGAGCCAGAAAAATTGTTTTGGTTCCAAGCCACTCTTCCTCCCACTCCCCCCTCCCCATAAGTTTGCCTAATGAGGAAGGACAGAGAAAACTCTAGAAGAGCAGTGGGAAGTAAGGTACAGCCTTTCCCCCTGCCACCATCCAACCCTGAGGCCTGTCCTATATGGGAGAGGGCGACTGGGGAAAGGAAGAAAGACAGAATGGTCTCTCCATGAGGTTTAGAGATCTGATGAGCAGTTCAGATTGGAGTTCTTCTCTCTGCACCATCACAATTTTCTGGGCTGTCCCCTGCAGGCATGCCCAGCAAAACCATATTATAATTCTCATTTCCAGGCAAAAAGTTGCAGACTCGATGTGTCATGGATGCTTGTTTGCCTGAAAAATTGCCACCTCCACAGCCCCTCTTCTCTGCGTTAGAACCCTGATCTTAGGTATCAGGTGGACAAGGCGCAGGGAGACTGAGCTCCTCCTCCAGGCCAGGTGAGGGAATCTTGATTAGACTGAGCCATGGTCTCAATGCTGGCTGCACTTACAACCATCCCAGTGCAGCTAAATCAGCCTCTCTGGGGGTTAGTCATAGCCTCATAGTTACAAAGCTTGCCAGTGATTTTCATATGCAGCAGGGCTGGGTGTCACCCACTTAAACTACAGATGGTAATTTTTATTCTCACCAGTGTGGAGGAAAAGTGTTCTCGGGGCTTCTAGCACAGCAGGATTCCTTTCTTTTAAAGGTACCTATATGATCCATATGATTTCACTTATATGTGGAATGTAATGAATAATATAAATGAACAAACAAAACAGAAGCAGACTCATAGATAGAGAGAACAGACTGATGGTTGCCAGAGGGGAGGGGAGTTGACGGACTGGGTGAAAAGGTGAAGGGATTGAGAAGGACAGATTGATATTTACAAAATAGTCACAAGGATGTAAAGGAAAGCAGAGGGGATAGAATCAATAATATTCTAATAACTATGTATGGTGCCAGGTGGGTACTAGGAGTATTGTGGGGAACACTTTGTAAAGTATATTATTGTCTAACCACTATGCTGTACACCTGAAACAGAGGCAAAATAATGTTGAATGTAAACTATAATTTTAAATTTTTTTAAAAGAGCCAATGACAAAAAAGAAACAAACATGTATTATGCTAATGAAGCAGGCCGTGTTGCCCTTAGATGTGATGCCTGGAAGGTACCATCTGAAGAACAAAAGCCAATACAATAAGGTTGGCACAGAAAAGACGGGGGGAAAGCCTGGATACTCCAGAAGTTATTGAATAAACGACTTAGCCAGCCCTGGAACTGCCCCCTGTCTGGACTTTCTGCTTAAGCGAGTTAATAAAGGTTGATTTGGCCAGTTCCAGTTGGGATTCTCATTACTCATGGCTGACAGCATCCTAGATGATATGGTCGCACAGACTGTGGCAGAGCTGAAAATCAAGCCACGCCCAACACAAGGCAGCTAATAGGAGCTGGGAGGAAGGAGAAGCCAAGGGGCACTGGGAGGGTAATTGGATCAGATCATTAGATTTCTAATCAGTTTTATTGTTTCTAATAGTTTTTTTTGTGAGTCTTTAGGGTTTTCTGTATACAGAATCATGTCAGCTGCAAAAAGTGATGTTTACTTCTTCCTTCCCAGTTTGGTTGCTTTTCACTGGTATTTCTTCCTCTTGCCTTATTGCTCTGGCTAAGACTTCCAAAACTATGTTGAAAAAGAGTGGTGAGAGTGGGCATCCTTGTCTTGTCTTCCTGATTTTAAAGGAAAAGCTTTCAGTTTTTCACCACTGAGTATGATATTGGCTGAGGGTTTGTCATATATGGCTTTTATTATGTTGAGGAACTTTCCTTCTATCAGGTGTACCGGTTAATCGGATTTTTTTCAATAGATGGAGTTATACATATATTGATATATATGCGATTTGATGTGTATGCTATTTTGTTGTATTGACAACAAGCTTCAAAACTTCATATGTCGCCCTAGCCGGTTTGGCTCAGTGGATAGAGCGTCAGCCTGCGGACTGAAGGGTCCCAGGTTCAATTCCAGTCAAGGGCATGTACCTTGGTTGCGGGCACATCCCCAGTAGGGGGTGTGCAGGAAGCAGCTGATTGATGTTTCTCTCTCATCGATGTTTCTAACTCTCTATCTCTCTCCCTTCCCCTCTGTAAAAAATCAATGAAATATATTTTTAAAAAAAAACTTCATATGTCAAATTTTCTGAAGGTGTTAACATCACAGATATTTTTACGCTTAAAAATGTCGAATTTCATGCCAAAAAAAAAGAGCATTTGCAGGAAATTTTAATTCATTACTTTATTTTGAAAAAAAGTGCTGCTAAAAGTTATTGTATGCTTCGGGAAGCTTATGGTGAATATGCTCCATCTCAAGATACTTGTGAAGACTGGTTTGAACGCTTTAAAAGAGATGATTTCAATGTGAAAGACAAAGAACGTCCAGGTCAACTGAAAAAGTTTGAAGACCAACAATTACAAACATTATTAGATGAAGATACATGTGAAACTCAAAAACAACTTGCAGAAAGATTAAACGTTGCTCAGAAAACAATTTCCAATCGTTTACAAGCAATGGGAAAGATTTTAAAGGAAGGAAAATGGGTGCCACATCAACTGAACAAATGACAAATGGAAAACAGAAAAGTCATCAGTAAAATGTTGCTTCAACAGCATGAAAGAAAGTCTTTTTTTCATCGAATTGTGACTGGTGATGAAAAGTGAATTTATTTTGAGAATTCCAAACACACAAAATCATGGGTTGATCAAGGTCAACCATCACCATCGACTGCAAGGCCAAATCGCTTCAGAAAGAAGACAATGCTCTGCGTTTGGTGGGATCAGGAAGGTGTAGTGTATTATGAGCTTCTAAAACCAGGTGAAACCGTAAATACTGATTGCTACCAACAACAAATAATCAATTTGGACCATGCTTTGATCATAAAATGACCAGAATGGCCCAGAAGACACGGCAAAGTAATTTTGCTTCATGATGACGCACCATCACACACTTCAAAACCAGTTAAAGACACGTTAAAAGATCTTGCCTGGGAAGTATTAACCCACCTGCCGTATTCACCAGACCTTGCTCCTTCAGATTACCACTTGTTCTGATCAATGGCACATGCACTTTCTGAGCAGCACTTCAAAATGTACGAAGAAGTGGAAAATTGGGTCTCTGAATGGTTTGCCTCAAAACAAGAAAAGTTCTATTGGGACGGTATCCACACATTATCTGCAAGAGGGAGGAAATGTGTAACTAGCGATGGACATTACTTTGAATAAAGCACGTTTGATGTTTCTCTTGAAATTATTGTGTTTTCTTTGATTACAAAATCCGCATTATTAACCAGTACACCTGGTATACCCATTTTATTCAATTTTTCAATCATAAAGAATGTTGTATCTTATCAAATGCTTTTTCTGCATCTATTGATAAGATTATATGATTTTTCTTCTTTGTTTTGTTAATGTGGTGTATCATATTGATCGATTTGCGTATGATGAACCATCCTTGTTCCCCTGGAATGAACCCTACTTATCATGATGTATTATTTTTTAATGTATTGTTGTATTTGATTTGCTAGTATTTTGTTTAGGATTTTTATATCTGTATTCATCAGAGATATCGGTATGTAGTTTTCTTTTCTTTTCTTCTTTTTTGTTGTTGTTATCCTTGCCAGATTTTTGTATCAGAGTTCTGTTGGTCTAATAAAATGTGTTAGGAGGTATTGCCTCTTCTTCAAGGTTTTGGAAGAATTTGAAAAGGAATGGTATCAAATCTTTTTTGAATTTTTGGTAGAATTCACTAGTGAAGCCATCTGGTCTTGGACTTTTATTTTTTGGGAAGTGTTTGATGGTTGTGTTAATTTCCTCACTACTTATCAATATATTTCAATTTTCCAATTCAGTCCAGGAAGTTTATATATTTCTAGGAACTTATCAATTTCTTCTAGGTCAGTGGTCGGCAAACTCATTAGTCAACAGAGCCAAATATCAACAGTACAACGATTGAAATTTCTTTTGAGAGCCAAATTTTTTAAACTATATAGGTAGGCACATTGTTATTAACTTAATTAGGGTACTCCTAAGGCTTAGGAAGAGCCACACTCAAGGGGCCAAAGAGCCGCATGTGGCTCGCGAGCCGCAGTTTGCTGACCACGGTTCTAGGATATTGAACTCGGTGATATATAGTCTTTCATAGTATTCTAGTATGATTCTTGGTATATCTGTGATGTCTGTGGTAATTTCTCTTTCATATCTGATTTTGTTTACATGAGTCTTTTCTCTTTTTTCCTTAGTGAATCTAGCCAAGGGTTTGTCAATTTTATTAATTTTTTCAAAAAAAACATCTTTTATATTAATTTTTATATAGTCTTTTTCTCTATTTCATTCAATTCTGCTCTGATTTTTATTATTTCCTTTCTTCTGCTGACTTTGAGTTGCATTTGTTCTTCTTTCAATAGTTTTTAAAGATGTGATGTTAGGAAGTTTACTTAGGATTTCTCTTGTTTCTTGCGATAGGCCTGTAATGATATAAACTTCCCTCTTATTACTATTTTCGCTGCATCCCAGAAGTTATAATGTATTGTCATTCTCATTTGTCTCTCTATATCTTTTGATCTCACCTTTTATTTCTCCTTTGACCCGGTCATTTTTCAGTACTATGTTGTTTAAACAGCCATATTTGTGGGTTTCTTTACTTCCTTTTTATAATTGATTCCTAATTTTAAAGTATGATCAGCCCTGGTCAGTTTTCTCAGTGGTTAGAGCGTCAGTCCACAAAGGGTAGCAGGTTTGATTCCTGGTCAAGGGCACGTACCTTGGTTGCAGGTTCAATCCCCAGCCCCAGTCAGGGCACAAGTGGGAGGCAACCAATCCATCTCTCTCTCTCTCTCTCTCTCTCTCTCTCTCTCTCTCTCTCTCCCTCTTTCTCCCTCTCCCTCCCACTCTTCCCTCCCTTCCACTCTCCACTCTTTCTAAAATGTAAATGGAAAAAATATCCTTGGGTGGGGATTTAAAAACAACAACAACAAAGCATTGTGGTCAGAGAATATGCCTGGTATAATTTCAATCTTCTTGAATTTATTGAGGCTAGTTTTGTGACCCAACATATGGTCTATCCTTGAGAATGTTCCATGTGCACTGGTGAAGAATGTATAATCTGATGTTCTGGGATGAAAGGCTCTGTAAATGTGAATTATGTCCATATGGTCTAATGTGTCATTTCAGGCTGATATTTCTTTTTTGATGTTCTGTTTGGATGATCTGTCTAGAGCTGTCAATAAAGTATTAAAATCCCTAACTATGATTGTGTTTTGATCTGTTTCTCTCTTTCGTTCTGAGTGGTTTGTTATATATTTCGAGGCTCTCTGATTGGGTGCATATATATTGAGTATTATGTTTTCTTTATGTAGTATCCCTTTATCATTATAAAATGTCTATCTTTGTCTCCTGTTACCTTTGTTATCTTGAAATCTATTTTGTCAAATATAAATATGGCTACAACTGCTTTTCTGTTGATGTCATTTGCTTATAGAGTCACTTTCACTTTGAGTGTAGCTTTATTTTTGCAGCTCAGATGGGTCTCCTGAAGGCAGCATATTGGTTGGGCTTTGATTTTTGATTCACTCTGTTACTCTGGTCTATTTCTTGGTGAATTCAGCCCATTTATATTTAGGGTAATAATTGATGTATGAGGATGTCCTATAGCCATCTTATCTTTTGTTTTCTGGTAGCACTGTGTCTCCATTGGTTCTTTTCTTTGTGATTTTGTCTGTTATTTTTGTTGGTGGTATTCCATACTTCTTTCCTCTTTTTTTAAGCTATGTGTCTCAGTTTGGGCATTTTATGTGTATGTGGTTACCATTAGGTTTATGAAAAAGTAGTTTCACATATATAATAGTCCTTTTTCTTTTGAATGCATCTGATCTCCATCCTTCTTTGCAAAGTCAGACCTAACCAGTTTTCAACTAATGAAAGGTAGTTTGTAAAGATTATGATAAATTACCTTGACTTTTTTTTTTTACTTATTCGTGGAAATGAAGAAGAATATTATCTAAATAGGGAGTTGCCAGCTTTTAGTTTAAAAATAATAAAATTGGAGATACAGGCCAAGTTTGAAGTTTGGAAAGGTATTAAAATTAATAGCTAAAATAAGAAATCTATATTGCCTTGGATTTTAATTAAATATATAATAAATCCAATCATTTAGCCAGTAACATGAGTGACTAATAAGTCCAACCAGTTTTTCAACTGAATCAAGTCCTCAGTCCAGTCATTTTCCATTTGAAGCCCCCAAATTAAACATGTAAAAGGCCTTTTCTACTTGGTCATCTATATATATAAAACCCTAAAATGCAAATAGACCAAATGGCGGAACAACCGAGCAACCAAACAATTGGTCTCTATGACATGCGCTGACCACCAGGGGGCACGTGCAGAACATGGCAGGCATTGGCAGCAGGAGGCAGAGCGTGGAACATGGTGGACATCTGCTGCGGCAGGATGTTGGATCAGGTGAGCAGGGGCGTCAGACCAAGGTGAGGCACTGGTCGCTGTCATCGGGGCCAGCCTCTAGTAGTTACTGAAAATTCTTTGCTCCCACGTGCCGCGGTCTCGCCGGGTGCTTGCACCTGCTGCCAATGCTGGCCGCGCTCGTACCTGCTGCTGGCGCCTGGCGCCAGCCCCAATCGCTCAGCACCATCAGTGGGTGTGAGCAGTGGCTGCCAGCCCTGATCGCCCCTCAGGGCTTCTGCACCTCCATCTGCTCCTGAGGGGCAATTGGGACCAGCAGCTGCTGCTCGCACCTGCTGCTGGCAATGGCCCTGCTCTCATCCGCTGCTGGTGCAGGCCCCAATCACTCCATGCCATCAGTGCATGGGAGCAGCAGCGGGAGCGGGGCTGCTGGCAGACAGGGGACTGCGGCAGGAGGGGCCAGGCAGGGGCACGGAGGATAGGCCAAGACCCACCCCTGTGCCCACTGCAGACTCTCACAGCCCACAGTTCCTTTCAAGGTGCACGAATTTGTGCACTGGGCCCCTAGTTATAAAATAATCAAGTCTCCACAGTGAAAAGGAGTCTCCAGAATTCTTGGAAGGTTCTTGTACCATATCCCTTAAGGATGGGGATTGCATGGTTCAACTCACAAAGTTGAGATGGCTGGAAATGTCCCCAGCAGTGCTGAGGAACGGCCTACAGGTGGCGCTTGAGGGAGCTACCAACAGAGTGATCCGGCAATTTCAGCATCGGGAAAGAGAAAAGTCAAGGCTAGTCTGTCTTTTCTTTCGATAAAGTTAATTGCCTTAAGTTAACGCACAGCATGAGACTTTGTGGCATGAAAGAATAACAGAAGCATAAAAGGTATAATTTGGAGGCTTTGTCAAGCGCTGTGATGATGACACCCTAATAGGTGTAAGTGTTCTGAGGCGCTAATGCTCAGGGAGGAGGGTGTCTGGAGGAGGAACAATGCCTGCATTAGTGTGCAGGCTCTGCAGAGGAAAAAGCTTTTTGGTCTGCAATTACCAGTCTGCTATTCTGTAAAAAACATCGACTTGCTGCTTGCTATTTTTTCACGCATACTTTCCCCCTAATGGTTTCACATGTACACTCACACGAGTAAAATATGCTTTTTACACTTTGCTGGGGGGTGAAGTGGCTGCCTGATGGAAAGGCTTAGCTCCTCACTTCGTAGTGGCTTTCCCTAACGCTGGGTGCGTGAAACTCCAAAGTGCCAAACACACTCATCTAAACACTGCCACAAGGCCACCACGTTGGCCCTACTTCCCGCGGCTGCATCCTCAGGTGGACCCCACTACTGTCCTTCCCTCTGAACGCCTGTAAAAGTGCGGTCTTGCCTCCCTGCAGAGTAAGCTGCTTCCAGAATAGAACTTGCCGGCACTTTTTCTTCTGTTACTCCGGCACTAAGTAACCAACCTCCGACCTCCCTTCTGGGTCCTGTTCACCGCCATGGCCTGCCCCAATACTTTCCTACTTTGGGCTAAGACCAGCATAAAACGGATCTCCCCACACATCCCCCTGCTTTTAGAAGGTCGGAAACCCTGAGCTAAGGTTGCTCTGGCTTTTGGCTTGTTCCCTTACAAATCAGACCAAGTCCTATGGAAAAGAGCTCTTTGAGGAAGAAATTGGAGTTCACCTTTCTACTCAGAGCACCCCATCTGAGATCTGAGAAGAAAACCCTTTCTGATCCCTTTTACCTGTAAGGACCCTTGACTGGGCTGGATTGTGAATATGAAAGGTGGCCAAGATGGAGGCGGATCAAAATGGATTGTCAGTAAGCACTGGTCTGGCCTCACACCTTCCATGACTCCTAAAGCTATAGCTTCCTGTATGGAGCAGGACGATCTTCTCTTTATCTTCTTTTCACCTTCACAGCCCGGGGAGGGGGGGGGGGGCTGGCCTGGTTTTCTGCCTCCTGCCCCATTGAGTTTCTTTCTCCCAGGGTTGCCTCCAGAGGGAAGTTGTTCACAAAGAGGGAAATCAAAAGGCAGACTTGTGGAAGGCGGTGAGCCACAAGAGGGGGCTTGAGAAACCAAATGGCTTTGGTTGAGAAGTGCATGTTCCCCCCAGGCCTCAGCTCACTTCCTTAATGCACAGGCATGTTTTGAGTTGGATAGATGTCAACACACTCCCCAGTATTTCTTCTTTCTGACCAGACTAACTCTAGGTCATTGAAGGGGCGCCATTGAATACAAGGACCCACATCTTTATTCTTCTCTGGTATGCCCTTTAGAAAAGGCATCTCCTCCAACGTCCTCCATCCACACGCAATTTCACAACAAGAGGGAAGGCTGGTGCAACCTCTCATCTGTGCTGGATGTATGACTGTAATATTCTTTAGTAGAGGCCCGG
The DNA here is from genome assembly GCF_000412655.1 of Myotis brandtii. Classification (NCBI taxonomy): domain Eukaryota; kingdom Metazoa; phylum Chordata; class Mammalia; order Chiroptera; family Vespertilionidae; genus Myotis; species Myotis brandtii. Next base: position 133,238 of record NW_005370250.1, read on the forward strand.
TGCACGAAATTCATGCACTGGGAGGGTAGGGGGTCCCTCAGCCTGGCCTGTGCCCTCTCGCAGTCTGGGACCCCTCACTCTTTACCACCCGCCTGCTCGCTGCTCATTACTGCTTGGCTTGCTGCTCCTTAGCACTGCCACAGAAGCGGGAGAGGCTCCTGCTACTGCCGCTGTGCTTGCCAGCCATGAGCCCAGCCTCTGGCTGAGAGGCGCTCCCCTTGTGGGAGCACACTGACCACCAGGGGGCAGCTCCTGCATTGAGCATCTGCCCCCTGGTGGTCGATGAGTATCATAGCGACCGGTCATTCTGGTCATTCTGCCGTAATGGTCGCTTGGCTTTTATTATATAGACTAGAGGCCCGGTGCACGAAATTTGCGCACTGGGGGGTGGGGGTTCCCTCAGCCCAGCCTGCCCCTCTCACAGTCCGGGAGCCCTCAGTGGATGTCCTACTGATGGCCACAATCTGGCAGCAGAGGCTCAGAGCAGGCGTCCTGTGTGTGTGTGTGTGTGTGTGTGTGTGTGTGTGTCT